>NW_026067894.1:14396883-14430412 GCF_014885135.2 Alexandromys fortis
TTAAATATTTATTTTTTTTAAATATTTATTTATTATGCATACAATATTCTGCCTGTGTGTATATCTTCAGGCCAGAAGAGGGCACCAGACCTCATTACAGATGGTTGTGAGCCACCATGTGGTTGCCGGGAATTGAACTCAGGACCTTTGGAAGAGCAGGCAATGCTCCTAACCACTAAGCCATCTCTCCAGCCCGATTTATTTATTTATTATGCATACAACTTTCTGCCTCCATGTATACCCACACGCCAGATCTCATTACTGATGGTTTGGAGCCACCATGTGGTTGCTGGGAATTGAACTCAGGACGTCTGGAAGAGCAGACAGTGCTCTTAACCACTGAGCCATCTCTCCAGCCTCTGTAAACTATTTTATAACCTAAATAATTAATACTCTCCTCTGTATTTTTTTCAGGAGCAACGTGTATTTCCCAACAAAGCAAAATTTTCTTTACTTCTTCCAAACATTCTTACTAAAGTATCTACACTTGAATCAGATAGCAAAATGTCATCCATGTAATGCTAAACTATAGATTCAAGAAATTGTTTACAGGGGCTGGCATTAGGTTCTTTAATTGCTCTGGGAAGGAGTACCCTCTATGATTGCAGGAAAAGACTGAACCAGATTTGGCATAGGGGCCTGAAAGAGGTCACTCATGGAGTTTTCCAATGGCACAGGATTAACCATGAATATTCCTTGTTGACCTACATTCATTAGTAGAATGCCTGCCTTTGCCAAACTCATCTGCCAGTCTAGGCCAGATGAGTCCTGTGGCATTTGGAGACCACGTGATTCTGGAGTTTGAGTGGCAGCTGGAGACTGTTTCAGAGAGGCTACAATAGGAAAATCCCAAACTCGCTCACAGTCTTGGGGAAAAAGGAAAAGAAAGCCTAGCCCTGTAGCGCTGGAGCCCCACATGCAGCTCCAGCCTCTGCCTATAGCTAAAAAGCCACAGGCAAATGAATTTTTCATGAATTCATACTCAAAATGTTGGGTGCCAAATGTAGCATGGTTAATAAAAACCCAGAGACAGATATTGGGGTTCAACCTGAAGATCAGAAAAGCAAAACAGCCAAGCCACTAGAGAGCTATTACCTCAATGAATTCTTCAGGCTGAAAAAGAGCTAGTTTGTGTTTCCTCCTGTCTTATATTCCTCTCTATTGCTGGGATTAAAGACGTGCACCACCACTGCCCAATTTATATGTCTAACTAGTGTGACTGCTGGGTGAGTTCCAAGACAGCTAGGGCTGTTACACAGAGAAACCCTGTTTAAAAAAAAGGGGGGGAGGGTTCTTTTGTATATATGGGTGTTTTATGTCTGTGCTCCATAATATGTCTGGAGTAGGAAGAAGTCAGAAGAGGCCTAACATAACATCAGTGCAGCCATGACAGGCTGTAGGCTAGCAAAACAGGTACTAGGCCTCACACTTACAACAACTGCCAACCAGTGACCAATCAGAATTGAGACAAACAAGTACCAATGTTCCAGAACATTAAAGATAGCTTACATAACGTATAGTTTGCCAATTTCCTTGCAATGCCAACACTAATCCCTGTTTGACAAGACTCCTTTTGCCCCACTCCTGCCCAATCAGGAGTTCAAGCCCCATCTGAACCCATCTGACCCTACCCCATCCTTTACAACTTAAAATCCTGCCACAACTGAGCTCAGTATTCTGATCCAGCCACTGTGTTGGAACGAATGGAGGGGCCAAGTTCAAGCTTGCAGGAAAGGCTCTTTGCTTCAGCATACGAACTGGTGGTCTCTGGGGGGGACTCATGACACAGGCATTAGAATTGGAGTGGCAAAGGCTCTCAGCAGTCATGAGGGTGCTCTGAATAGGACAGGGTCTTCCGGAAAAGCACATCTCTGCAGTTCCTTATGTTTGATGTATATGTATTCAGGGCTGAGTTTGATTCCCTTGAAGGAGAGAACCCACTTACACACACACACACACATTCTCTAAATAATTGTAAAAGAAATATTTTCTCTAAAAGAAATCACTTCTTGCCGGGCGGTGGTGGCGCACGCCTTTAATCCCAGCACTTGGGAGGCAGAGGTAGGCGGATCTCTGTGAGTTCGAGACCAGCCTGGTCTACAAGAGCTAGTCCCAGGACAGGCTCCAAAACCACAGAGAAACCCTGTCTTGAAAAACCAAAAAGAAAAAAAAAAAGAAGAAAAAAAAATCACTTCTTACGTAACAGTACAACAGTAATTTTATTTTTCTTGGTCTTGGAAGTTTCTTGGTCCTTGTTAAATAAGGTGTCTTTAGGAATGATGCATAATAGCATAAATAGATCCACCTTTTTAAAAAAAGCTGAACAATGATGATGCACCCTTTTTTAAAAGATGTATTTATTATGTACAGTATTCTGCTTGCATATATGCCTGCCCAGCAGAAGAGGGCACCAGATTTCATCATAGATGCTTGTGGACCACCATCTGGTTTCTAGGAATTGAACTTAATTAGGACCTTTGGAAGAGCAGCCAGTGCTCTTAACCTCTGAATTGTCTCTCAAGCCCCTTTAGAGCAGCACACCTTTAATCCCAGCACTAGGGAGACAGAAGCAGGTGGACCTCTGAGTTCAAGGACTGCCTGGGGTGGTCTGAAAAGCCAGTTCCAGGGCAGCTAGGACTGTTACACAGAGAAATCCTGTCTTGAAAAAAAAAAGTCAATTATCTATAAAAGGGGATTAATAAAAAAAGAGGGGAGAGGGATAGATGGAAGCTAGAGAGATGGCTCGGTGGTTGAGCACTGGCCGCTCTTCCAGAGGACCTGGATTCAATTTCCAGCACCCACACGGGATCTCACAACTGTAACTTCATACTAATGTACAACAAATATTTTTAATTTTAAAGGGCAGATGTTAAACTGTCATTTTAAATGCTACTATAAATCTTGCCCCAAAGCTAGAGAGAAACCCTGTCTCAAAAAAAACCCAAAATAAGAAAACAAATATTTGCCTTATTTAAAATAAATGGTCGAGCAGTAGTGGTCCATGCATTTCGTCCCACCACTCAGGAGTCAAGAGTCAGGTCTATAGAGCAAGTACCAGGATTCCAGGACAGGATCCAAAGCTACAGAGACACCCTCCCTCGAAAAACCTTTAAAAAAAATTTTTTTTTTAAATGGTGGTGGGAGTGGGACCTAGGACCATGGTTTCCCAGTTAAGGTGGTTGCTTGTCAGAGACAGGAAGTCCCAAAAGCAAACAGGCTAACATAATCAGACCAGTCATATTGGTAAAGTCTTGGTTTGATAGACCTTGACTCAGTTAGTTTGAATATTCTCTTCCAGTGTGTATAATACAATAAAAACTTTATAATAATAAAATATTAGGGCTGCAGCTTTTATCCTCTCTAAAAGCAATTAGGGGAGGGGGTGGACCAGAGAGATGGCTCAGCAGTTATGAACACTATAGGTTTTTCTGGAAGTCCTGGTCAGTTCCCAGCAACCATATGGCAGGTCAAAAACAATCTGTAATGAGATCTGGCAGCTTCTTCTGTCCTGCAGGCATGCATGCAGACAGAACACTGACATAATCTTAGAGAACAGTAGGGCTCCTCCTTTGACTGTGCTGTAAAACAGCAAAGTGAAAACTACCTTCATCCCCCATGGTTTTGGCAGTAATGTTTTAACCCAAAAGAATCAACACTGGACTGACAGTTGCACTGGTCATTTCACAGGGGTTGAGTCAAATTCAGACTCATGACATGACAGGGTCTTGTCATGCTGCCTAGCTTTAGGAAGGTATTTAAATAGTGAGACTATTAAGGTATTGTTAGAGAACAGGTTGAATTAAGTGATTACACCTGCCTCTAAGCAACCAATTTCTATTTTTCAAGACGGAATTTCCCTGTAGCCTTGAAGCCTGTCCTGGAACTTGCTCTGTAGACCAAGCTGGCCTTGAACTATACTCCTGTTCCTGAATGTGGGGACCCAACACCACCTGGACCTATTTTTTTTTTTTTTTAGTTGCTTCTTTTCTAATAAGAAAGGGCAGGTGAAGATCTGGAAGGAGCAAATGGAGGGGAACTTCTATTTAATAGAAAGTCTTTTTCCAGTTAAAAAAAAAAAACCTATTCTTAAGTGAAATATATAACTTTTCCTTCTCACTTCCGTTTAGCCCTCTCTTATTACTCAGTTTGCTCCTGCCCAATCATCTTGTACTGGCCATTTTCATAAGCATACTGTTAATTTAATGCTCAATGTTGTAATGACTGATTTTAGTTTTTTTTTTTTCCCGAGACAGGGTTTGGAGCCTGTCCTGGAACTAGCTCTTTTTTCGCGACAGGGTCTCTCTGTAGCTTTGGAGCGGAACTAGCTCTTGTAGACCAGGCTAACCTTGAACTCAGAGAGATCTGCCTGCCTCCCGTGTGCTGGGATTAAAGGCGTGCGCCACCATTGCCCAGCTTTGATTTTACGTTTTTATTAGCTTTTAAGTTCAAGAATATTCACATCCCTTTCTATTAAGTGATAGTTAAGACTCATGTCTAGGGTAAGGGATACTTGGGAAATACTCACTCCCCCCTCCCAAGACTTTCCCAGCGACAATTTTACAGATGTTAATCTATCAATGCTCAATACTACATGAGAGGACCTGCTGTGAGGAATAACAAAACCACATCTAGACTTCTTGAAACTGGGAGTTACCTACCACCTCATATAGGTGTGCTGGGAACTGCACCTAGCTAGGTCTTCTGCACAAACAAAAGACCTCTTACATTAGATTTAGCCAACTTTCCTAAAAATTGCCAAAGAGCTTTGCTAGCCAGTTCTCCCTGGCCTGACCCACTTTTCTAGGTTGTTAATCTCTTGAAATTCTCTGAGGGATATAGTCTAGCTAGCTCTTTTCTTTGCCCACATGTAAGACCTGACTAGCTAAAATATCTGCTAAGTTTCAGGCTTTAGCTAAGCCAACTAACTAGCCGGTTCTTCCAGCACCAATGAGAAAGATTTCATTGGGTCTTCTTGTAACCCTGCTAAGCCCCAGTTTGATCATGTATGTGTAGGACACCAAATTTGAAAACTCATCTTTGCTACCTTCAGGCACAAAATCAGACAAATTCAAAGAACAGCCCTACTTGAACAAAAGACAATCAAGATTTTAAAATATCTTTATTAAATGTCAGTACGTTCATTCCTCTTTCATCTTGATTCATTTTCTGATACAGCTCTCACTTGATCCTGTCGATTAAAAAATATGATTAATCCAAAAGAACAAAGTATCAAAATTTATAACAATTTACTAAGGTCTAACATCAACCAATTTTTTCCTAACCCTGCTAAAAATCAAGGAATTGGTGGAAGTTTTGTAGTAGCAAAGAGTTTAAACTGCAAGGTCAGGTGTGTAGTTCAAGGGTCTTCCTAACAGTTTCCATGAAGCTCTTAATTCTTTGCACCACACCAAGTTTGGTGACACCTTCCTATAATCCAAGTTCTCTGGATATAGGAGGACCAAAAATTTAAATGAAAGGTCATGTTTTACTTCATAGCAAGCTCCATGCCATCCCAGTACAAACAAGGATATCAAAATCTGACCACCATTTTACTTACCTTACTGTCTTTCAGGCTAAACATACGAATTTCCTTCTTGGTTGGCCCATGTTGTGTGGTCTCTTGAGAACAAACATCTTATTCCACCTATAAAACAAGATTTAAATTACATCCCATAAATTTTAGCCTTTGTATTTTGTACTGGTATTAACAAAAAGTAATTTTGGGGAGCAAAGACTGAACACTTCTCTTTTCAAAGAAAAAAATTTTTTTTTTTGGTTTTTTGAGACAGGGTTTCTCTGTGGCTTTGGAGCCTGTCCTGGAACTCTTGTAGACCAGGCTGGCTTCGAACTCACAGAGATCCACCTGCCTCTGCCTCCTGAGTGCTGGGATTAAAGGCGTGCGCCACCACCGCCTGGCTCTCTTTTTAAATTTTTTATGTGTAAAAAAAAAAAATTTATGTGTATATATAGTGTTCTGTAAGGATGTCTAAATGCCGGAAAAAGGCACCACATCTCAACATAGATGGTTGTGAGCTTCCATGTGTTTGTAGGGAACTGAACCTCAGAAAGAATCCAGTCACCTCCCCAGCCCCTGAACAATCGTTCATTATAAATACAATATATAACACACAATATAGATGTACAGCATAGATATATGAGGCAAAGACCAAGGCAGCTCTGAACCCTGCAACCACTGTGTGAAAGCACAGCTTTATTTCCTCTCTGAATTCAAGCTTCCTTTGTAACTGGTGATGTTTGTTTTAAGCATGCAGCATTTTGAGGGTTTGGAAGGAATTTTAAAAATTGTTCTTTTTTGTGGCTTTTGAGACAGGGTTGGTTTCTCTGGGAAGCCCTGGCTGTACTGGAACTAGCTCTGTAGTAGAGGATGGCCTTGAACTCAGAAATCTAGGTGCCTCTTCCTCCCAAGTACCGGGATTAAGAGTAGGCTACTACTGCCCAATTTAAAATTGTTTTAAATGTGTGTTTTGGGTAGTCCCATGGAGGTCCTACAAATCAAAGCCAGGTATGAGGCTGCACTCAAGCCAAGTGCTCCAAATTCCTATACTTTTACACATCTTGGTAAATTTTTGAGAACCAAAGAATTTTCAGCATCAAGGCTCTAACTCAGATCCTAAAGCTCACATTTCTAAGGATACTTACTTCAAGTAAAGACTCCAAAATCAGCCAACATCAATCATTCTCACCTAAAGAATAATAAGAAAAAGTTAATATGGAAGACAAGGGTATAAGATAAAGGCTTGAAAAATGCTAGTTAACTTCCAAACTTAAAAGAGCAAAATTCCAGAGATTAAAGACTGGAATAAGTTGTAGCACTTATAAAAAAAAAAAAAAAAGGAAGAAACTTTATGGGGGGAGTCTAAAATTATTCTTTCTGTAAGTACTAAGTAGATGACAGAATTAGGATGAAGACTATATCTTCTTTAAAATGCAAAAGCCTCATTTCCGTTTCCACCAGTCTGAGCACAATGAAGTTTGACTGCAACCCAAAATATACTATCCCTTATGTGAAGGTGTGTGACAACGTCTACCTTACTAAGTGAGCTTGAGCCATGAGCTCTACAGCACACCCTGCTTCCCCAGTCAATTTGCTATGGCTTTCATCCCTAGGTAGAATAACCTCCAGGAGTGCTTTGGCCCCTTTCCCACAGCACACAACACTGCAGTTCTTTACCCTGCATCCCTATGCATTTGCCTCAATCTTTGTCCTCCAAGTCCTCACTGTGTTTTAAAATTAGGGCAAGGAAGCTATGCCTTACTGGAACAGCAAGGAAAGTTTTTCTGAGGGAGAAGTCAATGGCCTGGCACGGTACACAAGAAACAGAAAGCTCAGCCTTAAATTCAAGTTCCAGGTTTTTCTTCCTGCCTGTATCACTACTGCCACAGGTATATGGGATAGTTCTGTTGCACATGGACCCTCCATAAGGGATACTATATCGTTTTGCATTCTTTCCCCATTCTCCAATTATCCCTATTCTATGTCCAGGCCCTTTTCATCTTCAATTTTTTCTCCAGCACTGGTGTTCAAAACACTATTTTTATGGTTGGTTATCAATAGCTGTTGAGATTTCCACATTTGCATCTAAAAAATTGCCAATCATTATCTAGCAGCAATGACAGATGATAAAGGAGCAGTTAAATCCTCTGGATTCTCTCCCTAGTAGGGAGCCATTTGAGAACTGCACTAGCTAGACAGCACTACATTATCAGCTAAAGCCAAAACCAAGAAAAGGCCCAGAACAAACACCCCAGAGCTCTAAAACCTATCCAAAATCATTAACACAAAGGCAGCAGTAAATGCAGGACTGTGGATCATGTCACTGCAGCTGACAATGATTAACAATAGGAGACATGCACCCCCATTAAAGTCCAAAACTAATCACAGGCATCTCTTCATTAGGGCGAGTGAGAGTATGCATTGCTGGTAGGCTGCAAGCAGCCTTTTATCAAGAGCACCCATTGTATCTCTTTCATCTTTCAGAAAGCACGGGGATCTGCTCCAAGGGCCTAACAGTATGATAATACATTCTGGCATCACACCTCTGAACCTAGGTTTTCATTTAAAAAAAAGTATTTTGGTTGCAACAAGGTTATGAAACACAATGCAAGCACCTCAGTATATAGTATTACTGAAACCCATTTAATTCCCAGTTTTTTTTTGAGTGGTTCAAACCCCAATATACTGTAAGATTCACAATTTACACCTACATACAAATTAAACTAGCCAGAATCTACTTAAGTTAATGGTTTCTCATTCTGAAGTACAAAAGCCTAATCTTAAAAAGCAGACCAATAGGGGGGAAAAAAAGCACCCACCCCAAATTCCCTAAGTCCATATTGTATCAAGTATATTCTCTACAAGTTGTTACTGTTCAGAATAAACCTGAGCTCTTGTTGTTAACATTGAAAATCGCAAACTGAGCCACGGTAGCAAGCTTGTGCTACCGATTTAACAGACTATGACACTGCAATACCCCCATCAGGGTTCCAGGCAGGAGAGTGATACTCAAGTCACACTGTAGGTTTGTATTCTATAAGGAACTAAGTCACCATTGTTTTCATCTATCAGTAATCACAAGTTGTTTGCTTGGAGTAAATACAAATCTGCCCCACCATCTGACTTGCCTGACCAAAAGCAAGCCATTTTTCTTGATACAGTGAAAGAAAATTCTCACAGTCCTGACGTATTCAGCGGCACATATGCAAAAGGAACCAAATTTCCAGTTATAGGGTAGGAAGCATTATGAGTGGAAGCTGTTTTCTCATGCACGCTACCTACTAAACACCAAAGTTTAAACTGATTAGGGTCTAGAACAACAGTGGATAGAAAGCTCAAGTCCTAAGCAACAAAGGAAAATGCTTTGAAGACTTATGTATTCCTGGGATTATTATTAAACGTTTTGGATTGGAATCAATCACATCCCTAAAACTAGGGCACGAAGTTCAAAGAGCTACTCTGAACAATGCACTCACTCTACAGAATACGACGAAGTCTTATTGTGGGGAGCAATTCCCAATGTTTTCAACTGTAGGAAAGCCAGAGTTTCACACTACTTTCCCCCAAGTTTAGAGTATAAACATACTTTGACAAGCCATATAACTTTAACTGCTCATAAGATTCCCATCTAAGCCCATGTTAGTAAGTGTTCCCATGAAGCCCGTATCTGGAAAAATTTGATCACATTACAAAAAGAAACAAAAAATAAAACCCAGAAAAAAAACCCACCCCTCGACCCTGTGTCATTTAGTCTTATTCAACTTGCAAAACAAATTACCAAGATTGCATCATGGAATTAGACACTGCTGACCAATGGGAGACCAAGTTTTGCTACTAAGGAGACTAATTGTCACATACTACAAGTCTTCTCCAAGGTGCTATGCACCCCAGGTCAAGTATGGTTTGTTTCCCTCCCCCACCACCAGATGTGTTCCATTTTATCTTCAGTTACAATGTAACTAAAGAAATACACAAAACTTCAAGACACACCAGATTCAAGTTTGCATTTTTTTCTGAGATCTCAAACACTGAATTCTTCCTAACAAATTACAGATCTAAGCCCACACCGATTTTGAATTAACCTAGCTTATCATACAAGTATCAGGTGCTGCACTGTAATTTCACTGTCAGAAGTGTGATGTCAGAATGCCCACTGAATAAAAGCACATAGCAAGTCACCAAGTTAGATTATATTGCTTGTTACCTACCTGTATGCAGTCGGCAATGAGAATCTTGGAGCAAGCAGGAATACTACATCCGGGTCCTAATGTCCATTGCCATTTGCGGTACTACGTTCCTCACAGTTACGCACTGCAGAAATGCTGGCTAAACGCAGTTATGTAGCAGGCCACTACTTTAATAGTGCACAATTGCAGTCCAAGAACACCACAAAACATTCCGCCACAACTTTGTGGCTTGCCCAAGCCAAATACCTAAATTTTTTATCTGCCATGCTATGCCACTTGTAAGAACTTCACAGGTTTATCACTACAGATTCCCCAGATTATCTGTTTGTATTAGTGGTACAACACACATAAAGAGTGGTGGGTTTTAATGTACTTAGGAACTTACTGTCCTAAGGACAAGAGAATATGCTCTCACCACATAATGTATGTATGGCAATGGGTCCAGCTTATAGCATGCCTATCAAATATATTACTGTCTTAGAGATTAAAACCTTTTTTTGGGGGAGGGGGGGTTGAAACAGGGCTTCTCTGTAGTCTTAGTTTTGCTGGAATTAGCTCTTGTAGGCCAGGTTGGCCTCAAACTCATAGATCCACCTGCCTCTGCCTCCCGAATACTCAGATTAAAGGCATGCGCCACCACCTCTCTGCTGAGAATGACTTTTTTAAAAGGAGAAAAATTTTTTGATTGTATCCTACAAACATAATTTTGAGGAAGTTAAGGAAGAAATAGGTGCAAGTGATTTCTTCCAAGAGAAAATGTCTAAAATACATCCTATTATATCTCCCCCTCCCACCCTAAGTTTCATTTTTAGCTTTTGGTTCAACTGCTCCAGTTGATTTAAATTCACTCTTAGGCTAAAACCATCACATGTAAGACTTGTTGTAAGTCTCAGTAGTTTACAAACCCTTGGTACACTGATCAAAGTCAATGTTGGTTGACACTATGCAACCTTATCTGCTAAACACGGTTTAGCAACTCTACAGCCCACAATAAAGGCTATCAAAGCCACAACCTCAGGAAATTATCCTTTACGCAGCCTTCACCACTCTTCAAAGGTATACTACTACCAAAAGCTTATTTTAGGGGTCTGTGCCAGCATCCCTTATAAAGAAAGGCATGTAATCTGAAAAATAAACTGAAACATTAATTTTATAGGCAGATTTTCCCATTCCCCTCCAGCCCCCACCCACATACATTCAAATTCACCCTCTATGGGTGTCCCATGAACACCCCTCAATTTTCTCATTATTATGGTCCCTACTATACAATTCAACTAAATGACCTCCTTTCAAATCCAGACCTTTGTTTCTTCCGTACAGAAAACCTTTATGTACCATCAATTGTTAACTTCACTTGGGCCAAAAACTTCCGAGTGCTAAAATTATGATGGAACTACCTATTTCCAAGTGTACTGGTGAAGAAAAATGAATGTATTTCTTAAGGAGATTTTCTCTCTTAATACACCATATACCTGTCAATCATAAAACCACTTGGTGGCATGCTTATAATCATCCACTAGTGTTAACTTTTAAAAATTACGGTAATTTCCTATTCATGAAGTACTCAATTATTTTCACAATAGGTCTCCTTTTGTACTCAAGCACAATACTCAACCTCAGCAAGTGATTTAGTTTCTTTTGCCAATTAGCACCAAGGATAGAGGTGAAAAGGATGAAGACATTTCATAGTGAAAGTTCTATAATGTATAGAGTTGAATGGAAATGTAACTAACAACAGAGCCAAGCCATTCAATTCCTTTACATACTGTTAGAAGATTTTCCTCTTAACATATTTACACTGGGAAGAAAATCAAGCTCCCATTATACTCAAAGACAACAGTAAACAATCTACTTTATTATTATCAAGTCAGAAAGTCTCTTGTTCTAATGAGAAATTCAATGAAGTTGACAATCAACTAACATCATAGAAACACCCCCAAGCTTACAGTGGGAGGAAAGAGTATACTATGTAGCCTGAGCAGCTCTCTCCAAGTTTAGTACTACATTAAAAAGAATGATATAAAAACAGGTCAGGTCAACTCCATAGTTAGAATGGTTATTGACAGTCCTACTTCTTGTCAACTAGCTCTTAAAAGAGAACCAGTAATTTTTTTCAGACTACAGATGTTGCTCAATAGAAGTAGCACAGGAGGTGTATGTTAAAGAGTAAATAAGGCTAAACCTACCTTATGGTTAACTAACCCTTAACTCTTCAGACTAAATCCCAATCTTTTAAATCACTTGAAGTAATACATGAAAGGCTTCATGTTTAACAATCTTTAATTCAAATGCAAAAGTTCAATACAAGCCAATTGTAGGGCTTGGGATTTATTCGTTTAAACAAAACAGTAGGGGAAATGCAACAAGATGATCTTTCCATTTTCAAAAGCTTTGAAGGAAAGGATCATAGATAGGGCCATAAGGGATCGTTTAACCAAACCCCCTTTCTCTCACTACCAGTAGTTTATACCCATTCCATATCTTAATACATGTTCCTGAATTAAGATTTACAGTTCAACTTTTCTAAAATAACCATTTAAAAATGCTTAGCACCAGCTTGCTTCCTATAATGCCAAAGAAATCCTAACTACTTCAATATGCATTTCTTTTTAAAACAAGGGGGGAAGAACACCATTTGCAGAAAGCAATACTTAGCCTCCAGATACATTTCCCAGAAATGGCATATGCCACTCAAAGGCCTAGACACGCTCATGCTTTTCAAGTGGAATACCTAGCCTAAATGTGCATAGAAGCATGAATGGCAAAGTTGAAGATCAATATTATAACTATTTTTCTATTTATTCGAAGCACAGTAAAAAAAAAATGGTACACTTTGGAAATTCAGTGGCACAAGGTACACTGCCATTAACTTGAGAAACATTATACAGTTTAAAAAAAAAAGTAAATAAAAAGAATTTTTTTTCTCCTGTTGCAAACACTGCGTTACATAATTTTACCTGCCCAAACAGACCATTTACAAATATCAGGTCAATAAACTGCTAACATCCATAAAAAGGTAGCTTTCTTACTAAAATGCAAGAATTTAAAAGTGGTATCTAAACAAGAAAAGACAAAAACAAACTGGAATGAAAGGCTAGATATCTAAAATCGGGGTTTCTTGTTTGGCCCTTCATACTCTTCTCGCCCTCTACCGTACCCTGCTGGAGTTCCAGGACCCATTCCTCTAGGACCCTGTCCACCCACAGGACCCGCACCTCCCTGCCCAAAGCGCTCAGTACGCTATTGGAACAGTAAATTAACAGTTCATTAAATGTAGTTGATGTCCATGTGTGTTAAGTAAATATTTTAGAAGGTTCCGTAGTCAACGTTCGTCGATACAATCACCAATGAGTCGATCCACAGGTACCGGGAACATAGAAAGGAAAAAAGGGTAATTTGAAAATTAGTTTACGATAATACATGCCTTGTGGTATGTTCCCACTTGAGCCATTCTCATACACCTGTTTCAAAGAATAGATCTTCCCTGTAGTGCTAAAAAATTTAAGAATTAGTGCAGATGTGAAAACCCATTCCAAAATGAGTTCTAAGAAATTCACATCAGATTAATCCGCTGAAAACACTTGTCCAGGTATGAACAAAAACTGATCTCCAAGCCTAACAAGCCCAATCAGACAAAAGCAACTCACTCAGCGAAGTGACAAGAACCTACTCACCAGTTAGTGGCATGTGCTGCGTAAGAAACCTTGTGCTTTTCAAGATCTTAAGACACATCTGCTAAGCTGCAGAAATCTTAAAAGGTTGAAATAAAGCTTAATAAAATGCTACCAGACTACAAAAGAAAAAGCACAAAAATAGCACCTAATAGATTTTTTTTTTACTTAACCGGCACAGTACCTTGATCAAAAACTCATGTTGCCACAGTCTCACAGCACATCACACTTCAGAGCCATCACTAGAAACCAGACACTGACATGCACAGTATGTTTTTCTGCATTGTTACAAACACAATATACAGCCCACCAATTCAAAAGTCCAACTTTTTCTTAGTTTTGGAATGAACTGTCACTTTGCTATGATTCCATGTTTTAGGTTATCTCCCAAACCTATCACCAAGCTAGGGTGACTGCATTAAAACAGAGTGACTGACTTCACTACTCCATCTAGTTTTAGGGACTTTCACTTTAAACAAGTAAAATAAAACCCACATATCCTAACAAGAGAATCCTACAGGCATTCCATTACAATTCTACTCAAAATAACCCAATTACTGGTCATTACTGAAAATAAAAAATAAAGAATGCACCAGGCTTTAACTGTTCCTACCAACTTAAAACGAAACACTACAGAACTGCTTGAACAAACTACTTTCGGTCTGCTACTTTTGGGGAAAAAAAAAATCTTCAAAACTGTATGGCTTCTATAAAAGATCTAAAAAGAAAAATTGAGGCTTCAGAGTTATATTACAATAGCTAAGAACTCATAGTTGTTAAATGTATAAACCTCTTTCTAGACAGAACTTACATGTCAAACTAGTCAACAAATTTGATATATACACCTGTGCCTTCTAGAAAGGCCAAAATGTTAATTATATTTGATTAAACCTAACAGCACTATATCCAACCATTTATAAAGCTAATTTAAAATGTTTTAAATGAGGCCTCACACTAAAACCTACATAGAAAATAAGTCCTGAGCTATGAAATGAAGCTCCTTTGTGACAAAAGCCTACCGGTGAATTACTTAGATTCAATTTAGTTGCAAAAATTTATTCCCACCAAAATCCAGTTCCCTAAGTAGTACTCTACAGTATAGCCACTCACACCAGAATTCACTTTGCTGTTGTAAATAAAGCACCTGACAGGCTATCTCAATAGAGAAATCAAGATTGCATCAAGGGACGAATGCACACAATCAGTATGCTTGAATTACTGTTGATTTTTGCTACCCTGTAGCAAAGTAGAAAACATCAGTTTCTTTTAGATGTTACCTACAGAGAAACCCAACAGATGGGATACGACGAGTCAAAACACTAGACAAGTTCTTTTTCATGGGCTAGAAATAGAAACCACACCAATTATAGGCCAAAGTCCTACCTATCACTCTAACATGCTTAAGGCCATACAAGCCTTGAGATTTTGACTGATTCCTACTTATGGCAAATACCAGCTTGAAGAATGGCACTGTGCCATTTCTCTCACTTGGACAAAGAAAAACCTTATCTAGCATGTAAAATTTGGATTTGCCATGCACTAAAGGTTCAATAGTGCACAGACAATAAAATGGAAAACACCTATCTACTTATTGCCAAAGATAACTCCACATACAACAGCATTGACTCCTTGTTGGCAACCAGATCTGTTTCGGTTACCATACACATAGTTCTACATTGCCAAAGTAGTCCTCAGTATTGTATACAGTTACAAGGTGGGGGAACTAAAAGTCCAGTCAGCTACTTAAAAAGAGAGAAAAGGGAGAGGAAAAACAAACACTTAAGTCATGAAATTAAAAATTTCCTTTGTACTATATCCCACAGGATACATTACCATGTCGCTTCCCATCATGGAACCACTCATGGTTGCTGGTGGAACTCCAGGATTAGCTTCATAACCTATGCCACCACCACCACCTAGAGGTGGAAATTTCTGGCCTCCTGAACCATAGGGATCTAGGAAACAAAAACAGTGGTTATACCAACAGAATACTGTTGCTCAGGGTTATGCCCTTAATTTGGTTCTCTCACTTACCTCCCATGTTCATTGTTCCACCACCACCCATTCTCATGTCTCTTTCTCTCTGAGGGGGAAAAAAATAACTCTTACTTATATGTGAAACCTACATCACAAGAAATTTATGTGGGCTTGGGAGTCACAAACTCCAACACTTAGAAGACAGAGTCAGGTAGATCACCATTTGACACCAACCTAGGATAGAGAATTTCAGGCCAGCCACAGCTACATAGCAAGACCATGCCTCAAAAAAAAGCGTGTTTTTCTATTTGATTGTGGTATGCAAGTGTCATGAAAACTGGTTAGACTATCAAAACAAAGGAGAGGGCGGGGCTGGAGAGATGGCTCAGTGGTTAAGAGCACTGCCTGAGTTCAATTCCCAGCAACCACATGGTGGCTTACAACCATCTGTAATGAGATCTGGTGCCCTCTTCTGGCCTGTAGACAGAAGAGAATACTGTATACATAATAAATAAATAAATCTTTAAAAAAAAAAAAAAACCCTCCAGGGAGTTGGGTAGTTGTGGTGCATGCTTTTAATCTCAGCACTGGGGAGTCAAGGCAGGTGGACCTCTGTAAGTTAGTCAAAGCTGTTACACAAAGAAAAAAATTAACTACAAAAACCCCAAGCAAACAAAATTACATGAAATGTGATCTAATACCACACAATACAAGACAGCTCCATCAAGAGATACATTTACAAGGAGTTTTTTTTTTTATGCTCTTCAGTATCTACAGGCTAGGCTTCACAAGACAGCTCCAATTAGGCTACAACACAAAACTTACTGGGTCCATGTAGCCCATCCTGCTGTAACTTTCTTCTCGTTGGCGTCTCATTTGCTCTTCCATCTCTCTTTGGCGTATCATCATCTCTTCCTCTCTTCTACGCCGTTCCTCCTCTTGCCTACAAATGTTTTTCAGGTGCATGAAGTTTCATCTTTACCTTTACAATTTATACTTAAGAGGCTAGCAAGGTATGGTGACCCATGCCTTTAAAACAGAGTGCTCGAAAGCAAAGGCAGAGAGGGAAAGGGATCTCAAGCTAGTACCATGAGGCAATGACTTCTTTCAAAAAGAGTTAGTGGTGGTTTGTATTAGAATTTTACAAAGTGTAGGTTAAATATAAGTTTCAAAGTCTATATGACATAACTATCTACAAACAGCAGCATTCTGAAAGAATAAGCTTTCCTAATGCACACGTGCACTTAGTACATTTTGTCTACAAGGTAGAAGTGAAGACTAAATTTAACACTATACCTCAACTGCATTTCTTTACGTTTCTGCATTTCTTGACTGTGAAGTTCTTCCATGCGCCTCAATTCTTCCTGGCGTCTCATCAAATCTAAGCATTGGGAATTAATATTTTTAGATTCATGTTAGTGAGGCTCTGGCCATATCAAAAATGTCAACTGATCCTTACCAGTAAAATTCTGAGGCTTTTTTACCTTGGCGCAAAAGATTTGCTTGATGCTCATGGTAAGCATCTTCCATTTCACTTTCCAATTTATCTTTTGCATCTTTCATGTTTTTCTCAACTTGTTCCCTTTGCTGTTTTTCCATTTCATCTAAGGACTTCCATCGTTGAGAATATTCATACTCAAATGTGCCATGCTGAGCAAAACGAGGAGGTGTTTCTCTCTCCCTGACAAAGCAAAGTTTATATAAAGCCAATTTGAGAATGTAATATTACCTGACTTCCTTAAAAAAAAAAATCCAAAACGTTAAACTAGACCTTTATATAATCCCAGCACTTGGGGAGACAGAGACAAGCAGATCTGAGTTCCAGGAGAGCCAGAAGTACAGAGAAACCCTGACTTGAAAAAACTTAAGTACCTGTAAGCATATAGGCCCAGCAGTAAAGCACTTGTATAAGCATGGAACATAATGTACAATGCCTTGGACTTGATCCCCAGTACCAAGGACAAAGAAACACAACACAGGATCCTTTCCCTATATTATTGTATTGTTAAGATCCCCAACTTGCAACTCTGCTCAACTATGTTAAGAAACACAACTTATATCAGAATGCTATGGTTAAAAGGGCTGGAAAGATGGCTCTGCAGTAAAAAGCACAGCTCTTGCTCCAAGGGACCCATCATGTTTGCTTCCTAGCATCCACAAAGCTATGAGACCCTCTTCTTGTCTCCTTGGAAACCAGGCACACAAGGTGCACAGACATACATGGTGGTGCGCACACCTTTAATCTCAGCACTCAGGAGGCAGATGGATCTCTGAGTTCGAGGCCAGTCTGGTCTACAAGAGCTAGCTAGTTCCATGACAGGCTCCAAAGCTAGAGAAACCTTGTGTCAAAAAAACTAAACTGTACTTTGTAAGCACTGCTTAAAAAAGGGTTTCTGTCAACACTTTCACTCCCCTGAGCCCTTTGCTTTAATCTCCAACTTTTTGAGACAAGTCTCACTGGCCCTGGCTGGCCTGGAACTTGCCTCCTAGACAGATATAAATGCAACCATGAATTATTTATCTAAATTGTATTGAATCAAGGAGTAAGTTATGACATAGGATAAAGGCATGATGATGTATGAGTTCTAGGCCAGTTTGGTCTACAGGGAGGTCCTAAGTCTAAATTTAAAAAAAATTAAAAGACAGAGTAGGAAAAAGCACCACTTTCCCCATTTTCTATCATCCAGGCTAATTTTCCCACCAACACCAAGCAGATCTTATGCATTTTAAGCATTTGTCTGGGTCATATGTGAACGTACTTAAAAATAACCCAACAACTTCAAGTTCTGCCTGTCTTGGCACAGACTTTTAATCCCAGCATTCTAGAATGCTGACAGGTGGATTCCTGGGTTTGAGGCCAGCCTGGTCTTTGTACAGTCAAGGCTACAGAGAAACCTTGATTCCAAAAACCCAAAGCTACTCCACCCCAACCTCCCCCCAATCTGTCTAAGCCAGAAATCTGTATAAAGCATACTCAAGCAACATTGTAAAAAAATATTCCTAAAACTTGGCTTAATGGCTCACACCTATAATCCCAGCACTTGGGAGACTTTGAGTACCAAAAAGCTTAGTCTTACTTTTGATACATTGGATTCTTCTGGGCCAGTTTTTCAGGAAGACCATCTTCATCATCTAACTGTTCAAGAGGTTCCACAATGACTGGACGAGGAGTCCTAGTAACAGAAATGATTCCTCACCTTAACTTCCTTTCAACTTTAACTATCCCCCAAATTGATAAAAAAAAAAAAATCTCATAAGCAAAAGACAACTTACGTTGTCAGTAGGAAAACACCTTCACTGCATCTTTCAAATGCTTTTCTTGCTGCTGGCTTTGAAGCAAATTCAACAATCCCTTTCCCTGTAGATCTTCCGCGATCATCCACAATTACAACAGCCCTTTCAATAGGACCAAACTGGCTAAAGGCTTCTTCCAACAGTTCATTAGAAACATAGGGTGAAAGATTCCGAACAGAAAGGGCTGCAGCGTGTGTGGCAAAGCGAACCCGAAGCTGTCTACCTCTCATGGGAGTATCATCAAGTTCAGCTTTGGCGATTTCAGCCAAGGCTCTAGATTCCTGTAAATATCAGAAACATTGTAAACCGTTCCAAACCTAGCAATGTCCAATGAATGTATAAATACCCTTCCTATTTCCAAAACTCAACTGAAGTTGAGTCTTCTGGCAGCCCCTCCCAGCATCCAGGGCCAAAGGTCTGTCTTTGCTTCTTTTTTCCCAATACACACTATACTGATCTGTATCGACGGTGAAAAACTTAAAGGCCAATTAATTCTTTACATTTAATACCAAGCCTTCAAGAGTTTACAGAAGTAAAAAGGAACTATGACACTTCTTTCTAGTACGTATGTAAAAAACAAACCAAAAACACTCACAAGTTTAATGAACCCGAACCCTTTGCCTTTGTTGATAAAAACTTCTCCGGGTTCTCCGTATTTAGCAAACAGTCTTTTGAACTCATCCTCTGTGATATCAGCAGGTAGGTTCCCCACAAATAAACGACAGCGTTGTGTGTAAGTTTTTTCTCCAGGCCTCCGCAAAAGAGACAAATTGGCTTTAAATCCCTAATGAAGAAAACTGTAATTCAGACACCAAAGCAGAAAACAGAAACAAACAAAACCAATTCTGGTTGTCCCAAATAGGCCATATCACCCATTCGTAACGATTCTTTTTTTCCAAACAAACACTGCCAGGTTGTTACCATATTTGGGGACCCAACAGGATCTCCAACTCTACCATCAGAAAGAAGCCGTGATCATACTAACTGCTTTAAAGACACCCGCCTTTACCAGCAAAAGCCAATCAACAAGAAATGCTGACGTCAACAAATACATCTAAGAGAATAAAATGAAGACGGGAACTGCGCTCAACTGCCCTGTCCTCTCCAACATCACTGAAATCCACTAGAACGCTCCCAAGGGACGGCCTGCTTCCAGCATCCCACCGCTGAGCGAACAGCTGCCCTCCCGAGGCGAGGAGCTTGCATTCCTGCTGGAAGCCAATCCCCACGCAAACTACTTTCCTCGCCGGGCTTCAGCCCCGCCTTCGCGAGCGTGCGCAGGCGCGCTTCCGGCAGGCAACAAAATGGAGGCCGGGGCTGCCGCGGGCGGGGGGAGGGTAGTGGAGGGGGGAAAAAAAAACGCCGAGGGTAGGAAGGCGCCGCCATCTTAGGGGAACGAACCGCTCGCTCGTGGAATTACTCACCTCTGAGTCGGATATCTTTTCTTCTGTGCGGGCTACCGGCGCTCCGGGAGGGGGCCCCTGGTGGTGCTGCTGGTGGTAGGGCGGGTGGTGCTGGCGGCCCCCGCGGGGCTCCCCGCCACCCCGGTGAGGTGGCTTCGGGTGGCCACCGGGAGCGCCCATGCCCGGGCCACCTCCGGGCTTAGGCCCACCAGGCATCTTGCCGCCTTTCGGGCCGCCTGGGCCCGGGCCTGGGCCTTGCTTAGGCCCGGGCCCGGCGCCAGCGGCGGGTGGAGGCGGAGGGCCGCCGGTCTGTGGCGGGGTGGTCGCCACTCCGCTGGTCGGCGTCGATGGCGGAGGCGGTCCGGGGGCAGTGGATGTGACGGCGGGCGGAGGGGTCGGGGCGGGCCCCGGGCCCGGCGTGGCGCCGGTGGCCGGGGGATTGGCGGGAGGGGCCGAGCCGGCGGGAGGCGGCGCAGGGCTCACTCCGGGCGCAGCGCCGGGGCCTGGGGGGACGACGGGCTTGGACGAGTCCTGCGGCGGCGGCGGGGGCTGCTGATGGGGCGGCTGATGCGGCGGCGGCTGCTGGTGCGGCGGGGGTTGCTGCGGCGGGGGCTGCTGCGGCGGAGGCTGCTGCTGCTGCTGGTGCGGAGGCGGAGGCGGGATCGGTGGCTTCGGGCCGCCAGGGCCCGGGCCCATGGGGCCGCGGTTCTGGTTAAGGCCCATGCCGGGCGGCGGTGAGCGGAAGTCATGAAGGCCGCCGCGGCCACCGCCTCCTCCACGCCGGTGAAAGCCGCCGCCGCCACCGCGACTCCGGAACCGATCCCGAGACATAGCTGCAGTCAAGGGGCGGTTGAGGCAGAAGCGGAGAAGTCGCTCGGGGAACGTGGATGCCACCTTGCTTCGCACAAAATGGCGGACGACACAAGCTGCGCGCCGCCTTTGTCCTCTTCTTAAATAGGCCAGTTCGGCTTGGCCCGCCTTCCCTAGATTGACAGTTCGCTCGGCCAATAGAAAGTACAGTAGTTGATGATGACCCGTTAATCCTCCCTATTGGCTCCCTCGAGAGAGGCGGGAGGAAGGGAGGGGCTAAGGTTTCCATTTGACCTATGAAGGGATAAGGAGTTGTGAATACGCCTCTGTGATTTGTTGGAAGAAATTTGAATGGGCATGCCTCGCGACTTCCCCGTGAAATCAAATGTCCCGGCTCTTTTATTCTTCTTTGAGCAGTCCGCTATTCCTGTTCAGAAGAAGTTGTTCACTAGTTCAAAGTTATAAATTGAGCACCTGCTATCTAACTCTTCTTTGTGCCGGGACAATGAAGTTAGAAAAAAATCTCACAGTTTAACCACAAAGATTTTATTTAATTAAAACCCCATCGGAGGCTATCAGGTTTGGCATGTGAGCCCATCATTTGGGAGGTGGAATCAGAATGATCAGGCGTTCGTTTATCTCTACATTATCACCTACATTCAGTTTGAAGACAGCTTGTGCCACATGGAACGTCAAAAAAAAAAAAAGAAAAGAGAAAAACAAAAATGTGAACACGTTTGTTATAGTACTATATAAAATTTGCCATTAGGTTTAAGCGAATACAGTCTTTGTCAAAGAGGAAAAGTGGGTTAGAGAGCTTAGGACACAGTCTTTGTGGTTATGGCTTTCTTGACATGCAGAAGGCTCAGTTTAATCCCTACAGAGGGGTGAAAGAGATAGATATTACTACATGTGTGTATACAGTAATCACTTTAAAACACAAATCGTGAGAGAGGAGCACAAGTTTTTCTGTTGGTTTTGTTTTTTCGAGACAGAATTTTGTATGTAGCCTTGGCTGTCCTGGCTCAGTAGACCAGGCTGGCTGGCCTTAAAGTCAGTAATCTGCCTCCCTCTGTCTCCCAAGTGCTGGGACTAAAGGCTTGCAACCACCAGATTGATTGAGATTTTTTTCTTTTTATTCTCTCCATTTAACATTTCATGAACAGATAAGTGACTTTGAAAATTAGTTGGGTGAGAGCCAGGGATGGTGGCACATGACTTTAATCCCAGTACTTGGGAGGCAGAGGAAAGTATATTTATGTGAGTTAAGAGGCCAGCCTGGTCTACATAGAGAGTTTCAGGACATTGAGGACTACATAGAGAAACACTGTCTCACAAAAATAACAATTAGTTGGCTGGGATGACACTCTGTAATTCCAAAATTTAGGCAGTAAAAGCTGGAGGCACATAGCCAGCATCATTTACACATTGTAACGGCGTAAGCTAATGCAGACAGATTGTCAAAATACAGACAGCTTGCCGGGCGGTGGTGGCGCACGCCTTTAATCCCAGCACTCGGGAGGCAGAGGCAGGCGGATCTCTGTGAGTTCGAGACCAGCCTGGTCTACAAGAGCTAGTTCCAGGACAGGCTCCAAAACCACAGAGAAACCCNAAAAAAAAAAAAAAAAAAAAAAAAAAAAAAAAATACAGACAGCTTTAACGGAGGAATAGACTTACAGAACCACCGTTCCTGCTCCCGTGGAGACCAGGAAAGCAGAAGCGAGGGCTGGGCGCACGCTCCAGCCAAATTTATAGGCAAACTTTAGCCTGAGGCGAACACGCCCCCTAAGGGGTGGGACTTATCCCTACAACACATCACGTTCCCAGACAGCCAGAGCTACTTAGTGAGACCCGCTTTCAAAAAACAAAAGTTACATGCTGGGCAGTGGTGGCGCGTGCCTTGAATCCCAGCACTCAGAAAGCAGAGACAGGCAGATCTCTGTGAGTTCGAGGCCAGCCTGAGGTCTATAAGAGCTAGTTCTAGGACAACCAGGACTGTTACACAGAGAAAACCCTGTCTTGAAAAACAAAAACAAAAAAGTCACAATATTATATATTATGTTGGGTATGCTATAATCATAAGACTCAAGAGGCAAAGGTAGGTGGATCTCTATAAGCTGGAGACCAGCCTGCTCTACATAGTGAGTTCCAGACCATCAAGAGCTACACAGTGAGACTCTAGTAAAAAAAAAATTATGGAGAGTTAAAAACAAAACTCTTTAGTGCTTGCCTAGCTTGCCAGCCCTTTTATACTTTGAGGCTCTAGGTCCAATCCTCAGCTCCACAAAAACAAAAATCTAAATTTTATAGGATATGACAGTATTGATAAGCATCGGTATGCAAACAACCTGATAAAAATGATTCCACCAATTCCCCTGCTTCCACAGATCCTTAAATTGTCACATTAAATTTTGCTTTGTTTTGTCCTTTTACAGTTTGTGGTGTGTGTGTGTGTGTGTGTGTGTGTGTGTGTGTGTGTGTATGCATATGCGTGCTCACCATGCACACGGAGATCGGAGGACAGCTGGCCTGGCCAGTCAGAGTTACAAATTGTGTTCAAAATAATGAACACAAACACAGGGCTCTCTAAAGTCACCCACGTGTTCTAGCCTGAATGACAAAAGGTGTTGAGTCTGAAAAGTGTAATCAGCACATCACAGGAACTTTGTGAAACTTCTTAGAAGAATGTTTGTCTTCTGATTTAATAGCAAATTGAGGGAATAAATGGGAATGGCGGTTAATACCTTTAATCCTAACACCCAGGAATTTAAGGAGAATCACTGCAAGTTCAAGGACAGCCTGAGCCATCTAGGCCAGCCAGGGCCGATGTAACAAGACTCTTAAAAAGAGTGTCAAGGTGGCATATGCCACCATGCCTAGCATGAAGATAATAATTTTTTTTTTCGAGACAGGGTTTCTCTGTAGCTTTTGGTTCCTGTCCTGGAACTAGCTCTTGTAGACCAGGCTGGCCTCGAACTCACAGGGATCCACCTGCCTCTGCCTCCCGAGTGCTGGGATTAAAGGCATGCGCCACCACCGCCCGGCCTGATAATAATTTTTAAATATTTATGGGAGGGCAAAAATTATATTTATTTGGGACTGGGAATGTGGCTCAGTGTCTCACCTAACATTTGTGGTTAAGTCCCCAACACTACATAAAAACCAGCATGGTGGCACATATCTGCGTTGCCAGGTATGAAAGTGGATGCAGGAAGAGCTGAAGTTTAAGGTCATCCTCTGTACAAATTGCATTCAAGGCTGGATGACCTGCAGAACGAGAGATACAAAGCAGTTGGAAGACAGACTAGACCCAGCTTCTTTCAACATCATTACCCCCTGCTGGATATTGATGCATTTCTGTTAATAGGTCCTGCCGCACCAGCACGGCAACTGTATTGTTCTGAGCGAGGGACGTCGGGATTAACACACAACACAACTTCAGGTTCTGCAGACAAAGCCTTTATTCCACTTTCTCACACAGTATATATAGTCGTCAGCATGGGAGGCCTAGCCAGCAAAAGCAAGAAGCTCATCAGCGTAGGGGTAAACATCTTTAGAAAGATTGCTGAAAACAAGATTGTTTTGTTCTTGTTTTTGCTCTTGTTTTTGGAACAAGCAACCACAAGAGTGCAAAACATCAAGTGGGGGTGCGAAGGCCTGTCCTCAAGGGACCCAACAGGTCCCACTTTATGAGAGAAGAAAAGCAGAAAACCAGTGGATATGCTGACATCTTACAGACATTGTCTAGCCTTGCATTCCAAAAAGCCTGGCACGGCATCACAGCATAGGACCACCAGCCTATAAGGACATAAGCATGGTCATGGACCAATAAGACAAAGCTCATGAAGACACACGGGAACGGTTCATGGGTTTGTACCAATAAAGCCTGCCCTGAACTCAGTCAGATGACCTCCTCTCCTTGAGACACTCAAGACTTTCCTCTTCCTTTCCTCTTCCTGATATGGTCACAGTCCTCCAGATGTTCCAAATAGTGTACACAAACCTGCAGCACCAATGTGAGAGTGGGCACGGTGTGCCATAGCCACCAGCCTCTTGGTTTGCCTTCCAAGTGCTGGGATTACAGGCATGTGGCCAGCCCGGATTTAGTTCTCATAACAGTCACTCATGTTAACAGTGTAGACACAGTGGTAAATGTGTATGTGAACATGAGGGCAGTGACTAAGCGTCCTTCGGGTGGTTGTTGTGTTCCTTGTGTGTGTGTTCATTTATTTATTTTGTGTAGGTGTGTATATGCATCTGTGTGCCACAGAATGCTTTTTTTTTTTTTTTAAAGATTTTTATTTATTATGTATACAGAGTTCTTCCTGCATGTATCCTGCAGTACAGAAGAGGGCACCAGATCTCATTACAGCTGGTTGTGAGCCACCATATGGCTGCTGGGAACTGAACTCAGGACCTCTGGAAGAGCAGCCAGTGCTCTTTACCTCTGAGCCATCTCTCCAGCCCCCCCCCCCAAGAATGCTTTTAGAGGTCAGGGAACAACTTGTGGGAGTCAACTCTCTCCTTCTTCCAGCACATGGGTCCTGGGGAAACTGACCTCGGGAGACGCGGCTTTATGGCAGGTGCTCCCGCTCTGAGCTATGGCCCTGGCTCAAGTTTTTTTTTTTTTTTTTTTTGTTTCGCTTTTTTTAAGGCGGCGTTTCTTGGTGTAGCGCTGACTGTCCTGGGACTAGCTCTGTAGTGGTGCATTATTGAGCTCGAGTGGTATGAAGCACAACCTTCACCTTGTAGCACTCTGCATGCAGGCGAGCTTACCACACAAGCACTGTAATTACAATACACGAACGTTATAATTATCCCCTGGTTTGAGTTTTTATGAGGCCTAGAAGGTCAAGGGATAGGAATAATATGCTTGATGAAACACAGTTTTGCTTGCTAGTGAATTTTAATTCAATTAACGAAATTTGCATCTTCAGCTGAACCCGGAGGGCTTGTGAAAAGCCAACGTCGGCCATCGCTTGTTAATTTAACTCTGTGGTTCTCTCTTGTTAATTTAACTTTGTGATTCTCTCAGCTTTCCTCAGGCCATTCTTTTTTGGATGTATTGGGATGTGTCTTTGGATTTTTCAGTCACCCAACGGAGACCTGAAATTACTTGGTTTGGGGACAGTTTGGGAGCAAAGAAAGAGGGCATCTAAGCTTCCAAATTCGCCCTTCAGTTCTTCTTGTCAAGACATGAATCCAGCTGGGGCCCAACTGGTAAACTGTAATAGTGCAGTGAAGATTGTCACCACTAGGTGTCTCAGTGGCCGTGCCACTTCCTCCGTCACCTTGGCAAACAGCTAGCTCTGCACGCTCCAGTACCCCATTGTTATCGAGTCTCTAGCGGAGAAACCTTTCTGAAGGTTGACTTCAATGGTTGGGTTCAAATTTCCCAGCAGATCTAATCAGGGTCTAGATCGCCTCTCGAAATAATGAAAAGAGTGGATTAACAGCTTTGTCTCCTGTTTTGTTTTGTTGTCACTTAAGGACAACATACTATATTTCCCACATATTTAATTATTTCTATATCACCCAGAGAATTCTTTGGGGCGTGGGGAGGGGAAGGAAAGGTTTTCCTTCAGCTTGGGTTGATCGTGACGAGCAGACTGAGTTCCATCACCTCTTACCCCCAGAGTGACCCTAGACGTTTCTGTAGATTTTTTTTGTTTGTTTGTTTTTTCGAGACAGGGTTTCTCTGTAGCTTTGGAGCCTGTCCTGGAACTAGCTCTTGTAGACCAGGTTGGCCTCGAACTCAGAGATCCGACTGCCTCTGCCTCCTGAGTGCTGGGATTAAAGGCGTGCGCCACCACCGCCCAGCTTGTAGTTCTTTACTCTAGAAGCATTTGCCATCTTTCAACTGCTCCTAGATTTACCACTTAACATCACTTCAAAGTGATAGGAAAAAATAAGTAATAGAATATAACATTACCAAAACGGAAGGGGATAGCTCAATGACAGAGCCTGTAGATATGATTTTTTTAATATTTATTTATTTATTATGTATACAATATTCTGTTGTGTGTATGTCTGCAGGCCAGAAGAGGGCACCAGACGTCATTACAGATGGTTGTGAGCCACCATGTGGTTGCCGGGAATTGAACTCAGGACCTTTGGAAGAGCAGGCAGTGCTCTTAACCACTGAGCCATCTCTCCAGCCCTAGATATGATTTTTTGCCATAAGAAAATATTAGAAGCTAAGCAATGGGACAAAAGCCTTTGATCCCAACACTTGGGTGGCAAGGGCAGATGCATCTCTGTGAGTTTGAGACCAGCCTGGTCTACAGAGCTAGTTCCAGGACTACACAGAGAAACACTGTCTCAAAAAACTAATAATAATAACAACATTTTACTTGTGTGTGTGCATGTGTGTGTGTGCGCACGTGCGTGTATGTTCATGCCATGGAATGTGTATGGAGGTCGCAGCTTTTGCAGTCAGCTTTGTGGAATTGGTTCTCTGCTTTCATTTTTATGTGGGCTCTGGGAGCCAACTTCAGATTAGAAAGAAGGCTTGCATCATTGGGCAGCAAGGAGCTTTGCCAGCTGAACCATCTCATTGGCACTGTAGCATAAATTTTAAATCCAGGACAAATGTAATGTACACATTTGTCACCAGCATGATTAGTAATAGCCTTGAGTTGAAAAGATCCCTCAGGGCTACAGAGATGGCTCAGCAGTTAAGAGCAATGGCTGCTCTTCCAAATGACCCTGGTCTGAGTCCCAGCACCCACATGACAATTCACAACTTCTGGTCCAGGGGGTCAGACACCCTCATACAGATATACATTCAGACAAAATATCAATATACATAAAATACAAATAAATGATTTTTTTACATACCCCATGTTGGGGTTGGAGAGATAGCTCAGTGGTTAAAGAGCTCTTCCAGAGGTCCTGAGTTCAATTCCCAGCACCCACATGGTGCCTCACAACCATCTGTAATGAGATCTGGTGCCCTCTTCTGACGTGCAGGCATACATGGAGGCAGAATGTTGTATACATAAATCTTTAAAAAAAAAAAATCTCATGTTGTCCTCCGTAAACAAGGTGACCGTACTTTCTGTTTAGCTGAGGACCTAAGGACAATACTGTCTAAGTGACCTTCCCTCTTAAGAAAACTTTCTGGCTAATAGCCAATTAGTATCTTGCAGACAGGCCAGTTTTTCTAGTTTGTACAAATGCATCATTGAGATTAGCCACTGTTCATTGAGTTGAAAAGATGAGGAGATTTCTTTCTGTTTTCTTTTTTTTTTCCTACAGTGTTCTGAATTTCTCCCCTCCCACCCTCACTGTTCCTTTGTGTGTGTGTGTGAAAGTATTGCACGTGCATTTGAATGTTTACATAGCAGTGTGGACGTGTAGGTGTGGAGGCCAGAGATCAACCTGGGGTGTTGTTCTTCAGGATGGCTGTTCACCTTAAAAAAATATTAAGATTTATTTTATGTTCATGTATGAATGTACCTGCTTCTTGTGCATGTCTGGTGCCTGCAGAGGCCTGCAGAGCGCGCTGGTGCTGGTTCTCCTGGGACTATATTTACAGACAGTTGTAAGCGCACAGGTGAGCGCTGAGCATTGAACCCAAGTGGTCTACAGGGCCAAGTGCTCTTAACCACTAAGCAATCTCTCCAGGCCTCACCTTGTGTTTTTGAGACCGAATCTCTCACTAGGACCTGGGACTTGCAGATTAGCCTTGGATGGCTGCCCAGGGGGCCTCAGGGAGCTTGTCTCCAGCCCACGTGTTGCTGAGATTCCCAGCACACATTACCACATCCACCCTTTTACTTGGGGCCCTTTGACTTTCCAGATTAAACCCAAATCCTCATGTTCCCAAGGCAAACCCTTTACCAACTGACCTATCCCCCAGCTAGCTGCTTTTACTTTTTTTTTTTTTTTTAAGATATTTTTATGGGGCTGGAGAGATGGCTCAGAGGTTAAGAGCATTGCCTCCTCTTCCAAAGGTCCTGAGTTCAATTCCCAGCAACCACATGGTGGCTCACAACCATCTGTAATGGGATCTGGTGCCTTCTTCTGGCTTGCAACCATACATGCAAGCAGAACACTGTATATGTAATAAATAAATAAATTTTTTTAAAAAAAAGATATTTTTATGATTTATTTAACTTTGTTTCATGTGCACTAGTGTGAAAGTGTCAGATCCCCTGGAACTGGATTTACAGACAGTTGTGAGTTTCCATGTGGATGCTAGAAATGGAACCTGTATCATCTGGAAGAGCAGTCAGTGCTCTTAGCCGCTGAAGCATCTCTCCAGCCCCGCTGCTTTGATTGTTAAGCGGTGTCTCATCTCATGTGTGGCCCAGACTATTCTGGAGCTCACTATATACCCAATCTGGCCTTATACTCGAAGCAATCCTCCTACTCCAGCCTTCCTCAGGGTTGGCTGCTAGGTTTATAGAGTAAGCGGTTGGGGAATATTATTTCCAGGTGTGTGACTTTTGTCCACACTGTATTTGTTTAACTCTGTGAAGCTGTGTTACTATGCCTGTCAAAACACATTGATAGGCCTAATAAAAACCTGATGGCCGGAACAAGGATAGGCAGGACTAACAGGCAGAGAGTATAAATAGAAGAAGAAGGAGTGAGAGAACAAGGTGAGAAGGACATCAAGGGGCCAGCCACCCAGCCAGTGCTGGAGTAAGAAAGAAAGGAAGATATACAGAAGTAAGAACGAGAAAAGCCCAGAGGGAAAAGGTAGATGGTTAATTTAAGATAAGAAAAGCTGGCAAGAAACAAGTCAAGCCAAGGCCAGGCATTCATAACTAAGAATAAGCCTCTGTGTGTGGTTTATTTGGGAGCTGGATGGTGCGCCCCTCAAAAAGCCAAAAGGATAAAACATCCCACACAGTAAACCATCACCCTCACTAGCCATTATTACTGTTGTTTATTGAGACAAGAGCTTTCTATGTAGACCTGGCTGGATTTGAGCATCTGGAGATCCTGTCTCCTCAGAGGTGGCATTAAAGGTGTGCACCACCATGCCTGGCTACCTGCTTGTTATTTCTATGAGACAGGATCTCATGTAGCTCAGGCTAGCCTTGAGCTCACTTTGGAACTGAGGTTGGTCTTGAATTCTTGATCCTCCTGTCTCCACCTCCTAAGTATGTGGATTTTAGATGTGTGTCATGATGCCCAGCTCTGTATGCACCGGGGTCTTTAAATGCTGAATTATCCAACTTCATGGAACAAATTATATTCAATTGGACTTTTTCTTCATACATGGTGTAGATCACCATTTTCTTCCCACCTGTGGGACTGAGGGTACCTCTCCATGGAAGAGCCTTTGCCTAGTGCAGGTGAGGACCCAAATTCAACCGTTGGAACCGAAAGTAAAAATCAGCTATAGTTTATTTGACTTAGGTGTGACAGAGCATAACTGGTGAAAAAAATTGCCTGACTGTTGTTAGTTTTCAATTTCTTTTCTTTTCTTTTTTCGAGGCAGGATTTCTCTGTGTAGTCCTGGCTGTCCTGGAACTCACATTGTAGACTAGGCTGGCCTTGAACACAGAGATCTGCCTGCTTCAGCCTGGTCTACAAGAGCTAGTTCCAGGACAAGTGAATTCCAGGACAGCCAAGGCTACACAAAGAAACCCCATCTCAAAAAAACAAGAAAACAGCCGGGCAGTGGTGGCGCACACCTTTAATCCCAGCACTCAGGAGGCAGAGGCAGGTGGAGCTCTGTGAGTTCGAGCCCAGCCTGGTCTACAAGAGCTAGTTCCAGGACAGGCACCAAAGCTACCAAAAAAACCCTGTCTTGGAAAAAAAAAAGGAAAAGAAGAAAAAAATTCAAAGTTATGCTTATTTATTATTTATTTGTTTGTTGTTTGGGGTGTTTTTGTTTTGTTATTTAATTGTGTGTGTGTGTGTGCATGCTCGCACAGGTATGTGGATATTTGCATGTGAGTGAGTGCAGGTGTCTGAAGAGATGAAGTTACAGGTAGTTATTCTGCTGCTTGCCGTGGGCATGCTGGGAATCATCAGAAATATAACATGCTCTTAACTAACGTGCCCTCTCTCTGGCCTAACTACTTTTCAAACCCTGCAGGCTGTACCGAGGGCCTCACCCATGGTAGGGAAGTGCTGTGCCCACTGAGCTGTATCCCCAGCCTTCTTTTTGCTTCTTGAGATGAACTCACCTGTTTCCCGGGTGGGTGTGAACTCACCACGTAGCCCTAGTGAATCTTGAACTTCCCAAGGGACTCTAGTTCTAGACCTGTGGCCACCAGGCCCACTATAGTTTCTTCTCTCAGTTTGTTTCCTCACCTGAGAACAGTCGAGAGTAACTCCCTCAAGGTTTTCATGTGAAGGCTAAACACTGTAATAGAATAAAGGACGTGGCCCCGGCCCTGGGGGATTTTCCGGACTCAGTGAATGAGTTCTAAATGCAGCATCTCCCTGCTCTAGGAGCTCACACCAATAAAGAAATGAGAAGACAGATCCGGAATCTGAGTTTTCTGCATCTGGAAAAAGCGCAAACTCCTGCACTAAGACGCGGGTAAATGTAAATCATGTTTGCCTGTGTTCAAAGCAAAGACTGCTTTAGATGAAGGAAGCATTTAAATGTGTCACTACTGGGCTGACATTCAGCTTCTCTGTTGTTCCAGCATAGTGGATGACAGACTCCTTGGGGTTGTTCCAAGCACTTTTCTCACACAAGCGTCCTTGGGAAGCAGCATTTCTTCCCAAACCCCCACACACTCACGGCCCCATCTAACGGCATCTTCTTCCTTCCAGAAGCATCTTTGTGAATGAATCCCTCCCGCTGACCGCAGACCTAGGCTGCCCACCGGCCTCAGGATTCATGGCGGGCAGCAGGAAGGGGCCACGCACTGAAAGAGACGGTTGGCTTCTAAACAAACCCAAGTCTGAGAAGGCAGCGGTAAAGAGTGCAAAGCAGAGTGAGTGGATTTCCCGCTAACCAGAGGCCCTGGTTAGCGGTTCCTTAATCCACCTTCCACCCCTCCCCCAAGCCTTCTTCCTGCTGCTGAATTTAGAGAGAGCCGCGAGCAGGCTGCCTGCTCAGCGCCCCAGGGAAGGAGGATCCGAGGGAGCTGGAGGATCTGCCTGCACGGGTTGCTTTGCGCTGTTGGCCGCCGAAGTTTAATAAGAACAGATGCCGACACGTCAGAGATGCCTCTAGGTGCTGATGACCTAAAACTCTGAGCAGTGGATTTGTAAGACTGGACTGAATGCAGACAAACCAGCCCTTTGGGTCACTGTTTCTGCATTCCTCTGCCTTGTCCCTCCCTCCCCTTAACTACCAGAAGCAAATGGACATTCCTTCCTCTCTCCTTTTTTTTTTTATTCCAATCCCTCTCTTTAAATAAAATTACCACAGCTTCACAAATCTGTAATGTTTGATCCCAGAGAAGCTCAAAACCCCTTAAATCTAAAACATTACTACTTCCAATCTTTTGGGGCGATGTTTTACCCGATTCCATAAGAAAATTCCTTTGGGCTGTTTCCCACCTCTCAAAGGATTGCCTTATACCTAGTTTTTAAAACAAACAACAAAGCAAACAAACAACAAAGATGTCTTATGAATAGAAACAAATGTTTATTGAAACTACTTAGTTTGAATATAGGGATTCAGTAGTGCTAGGTAAATTCTGTACTATTCACATTAGACCTCAAACCCAGGACAAAAGGGTAACGGAGGGGCTCAATAACATATCAAAGTGATTCCTGGCAGCCAGAATCGCCCTCCATCCTCAATCCCTTCCTGTTAGAGGGTCCTCCCGGCTGGCATACTCTATCCCCTACCCTAAACTTCTCCAGTCCATGGGCTGTCCTTACTTTTGCTAGATAATCCAGCCACTTTGATTTCCTGGTCTTTTATTTTTTTTTAATTTATTTATTATGTATACAGTGTTTTGCCTGGGTGTATGCTTGTACACCAGAAGAGGTTGTGAGCCACCTTGTGGTTGCTGGGAATTGAACTCAGGACCTTTGGAAGAGCAGGCAATGCTCTTAAGCACTGAGCCATCTCTCCAGCCACCAATTTCCTGGTCTTTTAAACTACCCTTTACCCCCTGCCTTCTTGATCTGGCTCTCCCTTCTCTCCTCTCCTCACATGACCCAGTTCAATCTGGTCTTGTTCACTCTGGACTCTCCCAGATGTCCCTACCTCTGACTACAGTCTTCCTTTTACAATAAACTTTCTCCTCCACCATACCTAGGAGCAGCCATGTCTTTTTTTTTTCTTTTTTCATTCAACTGAGTTACAGCTACAGCCTCTCCTGCTGAGAGCATAGACCCTAGCCCCTCGCATCTATCCCAGCCCCCCAGGCCAAAGAGTTGTATTGGTCTGGACTCCAAATCCCAGGATGCCAGGTCCTGACCACTCCAGCAGGGTATTTAAATGAACTCCCAAAAGAGGAACACTTGGTCCCTTTTCCTCCCTCCTGGTGGTCCTGTTCTTGGCCTCCCGGTTCCACCTTGGGACCGCCCGAGAGCGCAGGAATCCCATTAAACCTGGATATTTTTTAATTTGGCTTGTTTTGATTTGGCTTGATTGGGAATTTGCGTTGGCAGAGAGCTCGTGTTAAACACCTCCCATTGAAAGTATATATAGATATAGATTTATTTGTTTGTTTATGTGTATGAATATTTGCCTATATAATTATGTATGTGTTATATGTAGCTGAATGTATTATG
>NW_026067894.1:14430690-14469830 GCF_014885135.2 Alexandromys fortis
TATATACATATATATACATATATATATATGGACGTTTCTCTCCTGCTTGCCAGTTCCCGAATAATCACTCAGAGTCTTAATATTAATTATAAATGTTTGGCTCAGGTTTATTATTAACTAGCTCTTTCAATTAAATTAACCCATTTCTATTAGTCTGTGTTTCACCATGAGGCTCATAGCTTATTATCTCACATCTTGTTTCCCTGGTGTCTGCTGACATCTGCTCTGACTCCACCCTTCTTTTTTGTCCTTTTGGGACAGGGTTTCTCTGTGAAAGTCCTGACTGGCCTGGAACTCATTTTCGTAGACCAGGCTGGCCTCGAACTCGCAGAGATCCGCCTGCCTCTGCCTCTGCCTCCCGAGTGCTGGGATTAAAAGCGTATACCACCACAAAAATGAATAATTTAGCCGGGCGGTGGGGGCGCACGCCTTTAATCCCAGCACTTGGGAGGCAGAGGCAGGAGGATCTCTGTGAGTTCGAGACCAGCCTGGTCTACAAGAGCTAGTTCCAGGATAGACTCCAAAACCACAGAGAAACCCTGTCTCGAAAAACCAAAAAAAAAAAAAAAGTAAACATAAAAAAATGAATAATTTACTTTTATATATAAAGGTGTTTTGCCTGCACGCATGTCCATGCATTACCTGGCATCTAAGAAGACAAGAAGAGGATGTTGGATCCCCTAGAACTCGAATTTCAGAGGGTTGTGGGCTACCATGTGTGTGTTGTGAATTGAACCTGGATCCTCTGGAAGAGTGCCAGAGCTCAGTAACCACTGAGGCGACTTTCCAACTGCTCTTGTGTATCTTTTTATCCTGCTTCCGTCTTGGGCTAAAATTAGCTAGATTCAGTTCCATTTTTAGCAATGCTAAAGCAGCCTACAGTCAGAATTACTAAGAACCTTAAAAAAAATGTGGCCTCCACCAGGCAGTGGTGATACAAGCCTTTAATCCCAGGTCTTGGGAGGCAGAGGCAGGTGGATCTCTATGAGTTTGAGGCCAGCCTGGTCTACAGAGCAAGTTCCAGGACAGCCAGGCCTGTGGGGGGAGGCTCCATGTTGCTAGTGATGTAACTTAATAACAGAATATTAGTCTAGTCTGAAACAGGTTCTAGATTTTATCTCCAGCACTAGAAAAATTAAAATTAAAATCTGGGCTCTTGAATTCTTTCCCAAAGTATTGAATCTAACTTCTGGGTACACAGTCCATGAATTTGCATTTTCATTATAATGATGAGCATCATAGTCGGCAACCCTCTAATTTAGTGAATAAACAGCAAAGAAGAGCTGTCATCCTTTTCCCCCACACAAAATGTACAGGTAATTTTAAAAAAATTGTTAGCGCTCCTGTTAGAGGCTGGGAACCATAAAGGCTAGAATTCATTCTTCTGAGTTCTTTTCTTTTTTGGTTTTTCGAGACGGGGTTTCTATGTGTATCTTTAGCTATACTGGAACTCACTCTATAGACCAGGCTGGCCTCAAATTCACAGAGATCCATTTGTCTCTGCCTCCTGAGTCCTAAAATTAAAGGTGTGTGCACCCAATTCTTCTAACTTATTAATTTAATAATTGTTTAATGCAGGCTGTCAAGTGTGTCCAGCATGGGAAAAACAAACACATTGTTTTTGAAATGTATCTCAAGGAATGGCAAAGACAGGTTGGGAAGGAGATTTGAAGGCAGTGGTCAAAGTCAAAAGCATTCAGCTTTGGACTGGGAAGGTCAGTTGGTAGAGTGCTTGTCTAACATGCATGATGCCTTGAGTTCAATGCCCAGAACCTCAAAAGCCAGTATGGTGGAACATGTCTGTAATCCTGTCACTTCGGGGGAAGAGATAAAAGGATTAGTAGTAGCTGGGCAGTGGTGACACACACCTTTAATACCAGCACTTGGGAGGCAGGGACAGGCGATCTCTGTGAGTTCAAGGGCCAGCCTGGTCTACAAGAGCTAGCTCCAGGAAAGGCTCCAAAGCTACAGAGTAACCCTGTCAAAAAAAAAAAAAAAAAAAGAAAAAAGAAAGAAAGAAAGATAGAGAAAAAGAAAGATATATTTATTAACCTGGCATGGCAGTACACACTTTTGAGTCTCAGTACTTGGGAGGCAGAGGCACACAGGTCTCTGAGTTTGAGGCCAGCCTGGTCTACATAATGAGTTCTAGGACAGCCAGAGCAACAGAGAAATCTCGAAAAAAAAAAAAAACACAAGAAAAAAATATTTATTTTATGTGTATGCTGATTTTGCCTGTATGTGTGTATATATGTGTGTGTGTGTGTGTGTGTGTGTGTGTGTGTGCGCGCGCGCGCGCGCTATGTACATACTTGGCGCCTATAGAAGTTAGAAGTGGCTGTCAGATCTCCTAAAACTGGAACTACTGTGTGAGTGCTGGGAACCAAAGCCAGGTCCTCTGCAAGAGCAGCCAGTGCTCTTAACCTCTGGGCCATCTCTGCAGACTCTCATCATCATCATTATCATCATGAGCCATCTCTCCAGGCTCCTCTCATCATCATGATGATCATCATCCTCATCCACCTCTCCAGACTCTCACCATCATCATCGGCATCGTCGTCATCACCATCATCATTATTATTTAAAGACAGGGTCTTGCCGGGCATGCCTTAAGCCCAGCACTTGGGAGCAAAGGCAGGATTGATCCTTCCTTAGCCTCCCACATACTAGGATTATGGATGTGAGTCACTACACCTGACTTTTCTAAGATTTGTTATTGTTGTTAATATGTGTAATACATTTTCATTGGTTTTTCAAGACAGGGTTTCTCTGTGTTACAGTCCTAGCTGTCTTGGAACTAGCTCCTGTAGACCACATTAGCCTAGAACTCATAGAGATCCTCCTGCCTCTGCTTCCTGGGTGCTGGGATTAAAGGTGTGCACCACCACTGCTCAGCTCACTTTTTTTAAGATTTATTTATTTATGTATATGAATACTATGTTTACAATTGTGCCTCTATGGCAGAAGAGAGCTTCAAATCGTGTTTAAAATGGTTGTGAGCCATTGTGTAGCTGCTAGGAATTGAACTCAGGACTTCTGGAAGAGCAGCCAGTGCTCTTTTAACCACTGAGCCATCTCTTCAGTCCCTTTTTCTAAGATCTTTAGGCAATTTTTTAAATTAATTAATTAATTTATTATATATGTACAATATTCTGTCTGTGTGTATGCCTGCAGGCCAGAAGAGGGCACCAGACCTCATTACAGATGGTTGTGAGCCACCATGTGGTTGCTGGGAAATGAACTCAGGACCTTTGCAAGAGCAGGCAGTGCTCTTAACCTCTGACCCATCTCTCCAGCCCCATCTTTAGGCAAGTTTTAGAAAATAATTCAGCTGCCGTTCTTCCTTCTCTCTTAACCCTTCTTTTCCTGTTGTTCTTCCTCCTTCTTCTTTGTAAGAAAAATTCATTGAGAATTCTGCAAGGGGTAGCAGGCTGAGCAGTAACTATGGTAACTGCCTGCGACCCCCAAATGCTTCTTGATCATAAATCCCTTCCTCCTCTAATCTATAGCCGACTACAGCTCAGTAGCTCCCACCTCTCCCATGGGCACTTGCAAATGGGGAGCTTCTGGAACTTAAGCTTAATTAACTTTATGTAAATCCTTCTTCTCGCCTCCTTTCTTAATAGGGCGCTATGCTAATCTTTGTTCCAGTGCCTGTTGCTGTTGGCTAGCTTCTGCATATATGCACAAGGCCAGTGGTTTGGTAGATTTGGCTAGGGAGTGGACTTGACAGAACGAGCCCCGATGCTGATGAGGTAGATATAGGAGGAGAGGAAATGGGTCGCTGGTTTTAATTATTCTGCTATATTCATTCTGGGGGCTCTCTAAGGAACAATGGGGAATGTGGCCATATAGTGTCTGTGTTTGCTATAACTGGACTCTGAAATATATATTCTTGTCTTGTGCAGGTTAATTCTGTGAGGTTGCAAAAGGTTTCTTTTCTCTCCTATGTTATTCAGAGGCTCATCCTGGGTGTCTTAGGGTTTCTACTGTTGTGACACGCTCATCAAAAGCAACTTGGGGAGGAAAGAATTTATGTCACTCACTCTTACATATAGCAGGGTATCATCAAAAGCAGTTAGGCAGGAACCTGGAGGCAGGAGCTGATGCAGAGGCCACAGAGAAGTGCTCTTTAGGGCTTGCTCCTTGTGACTTGCCCAGTCTGCTTTGTTAAACAACGCAGGGCCAGCTGCCCAGAGGCGGTATTATCATTAAAGGCTTACCTATAACTCAGCCTTCTGGAGGTATTTTCTCAACTGAGGTTCCTACTCTTAGGTGATTCTTCATATGTCAAGTTGACATAAAATTAGATGGGACACTGAATGTAATTCTGTATGAGTGATAAACACTAAGAAAGAGATTAATTTCTTCTCTCTCTCTCTCTGGTTTTCGTGGTAGGGTTTCTCTGTGTTACAGCCCTGGCTGTCCTGGAACTCACTCTGTAGACCAGGCTGGCCTCTAACTCACAGAGATCCGCCTGCCTCTACTGTCCCAAGTGCTGGGATTAAAGGCTGACACCACCACCACGCGGCCTTTTTGTTGTCGTTGTTCTGTTTATTTTTCTTGTTTTTTTTTTTGAAGTATGTAAATCTTATCTGAATGTTTCCTAAAAGCTTCAAAGTCTTTGCAAAACTTGGCTGTGGAAGGACCCAGAAAACTGAACCGTCCTGTGACTGGGAATATTTGGCTTTAGTCTCTTTGGTGGAGCTTCAGATAAAAGGCTTTGGTATTCAGAATTTAATTTGCTAAGGTGTAAATTGCATAACAATAAAGTCTTTGCTGAGCTTCAAGTCAGTTCACCAGTAGCTGGCTTTCCTGAGACTGCAAAGGCCAAAAATCATCCTAGAGTGACCCCATGAACCGAATACCCGACACAACACACTTCTTTTTAGTCCTGTGTAGACATGCGTGTCTGCAGGTGGGTATGTGAATGTGAGTGTAGGTGCTGGCAGAGGTCAGAGGCTTCACATTCACAGGAGCTGGAGTTTCAAATAGTAGTGCGCTCCCTGATGTGGATCGCTTGGGCTGGGAACCAAAGCACTCTTAATTTATAACCCTACGTTATTTCTGTGTGACATAGCTTATCATTTCTTTGTGTTGAAAATGTTCAACATATCTATTCCAACGACCTTGGAATATACAATTAGTTGTTATCACTATAACGATCCCACGGTGTTGTTGAACATTAAGTTCTGTGTGGGGACACACTTGAGAGATGACACATCTATTGATCCATTCAGAGTGCTTCCTGCACCATCAGGACCAGAGCTTTGCATGCAAGATGGATAACAAGTCAGGTGTCACACAAAGTCTTGTGCATACACACATGCATGTACATTTATAGATGTACAACATACACACAGGTGCATAAATAAAAAAAAAATTGTAGCAGCTCATTGCAGTACTTACTTACCTGTGATCCCAGAGTTTGAGAGGTGACAGCGGCAGGAAGTTTAAGGTCATCATTGGCTACATACTGAGTTTCAATTCAAACTGGGGGTGGTGGCGCAGGCCTTCAATCCCAGCACTGCAGAGTCAGAGGCAGGTGGATCTCTGACTTCAAGGCTAGCCTGGTCTACAGAGCAAGTTACAGGACAGCCAGGGTTACACAGAGAAACCCAGTCACAAACCCTGCCCCCCCAAAGAAACAACCTGTAAACAAAAAACAAGGGGCTAGGGCTGGAGAGATGGCTCAGAGGTTAAGAGCATTGCCTGCTCTTCCAAAGGTCCTGAGTTCAATTCCCAGCGACCACATGGTGGCTCACAACCATCTTCACACAGACAGAATATTGTTAACATAATAAATAAATAATTTTTTTTTAAAAAAAAACAAGGGGCTAGAGAAATGGCTCAGTGGTTGGGAACAATGACTGCTCCTCCAGAGGACCTGGGTTCAATTCCCAGTATCCACATAGCAGATTAGACCTGTCTGAAACTCTAGTTTCAGGGCTTCTGATGCCCTCACACAGACACATATGCAGGCAAAACACCAACGGACATGAAATAAAACAAACCAAAACCAACCAAACAAACAAAAAAATGAGAATGAAGAAAACAAAAAGAACACCAAAATCAAACCCCCAAATCAGTACCTAATAAACAAGTTTCCAAGCCAGCCAGTATTCCAGCACAGACGTGGAAGGAGCTCTCAAAGTCCCAGCCCTAATTAAGAAACTGTGGCCAGCTGAGAGCTTGTAGGGGCACGAGAGTCAGTTTACTTTAAGGGTGTAGTGCCTGGTGGGTGACCAGCGGGTGACCCATACCCGGCAGTAAATAAGCAGCAGAAATTGGACTCGAAGCTGGGGGAATTGTAGGGAAGTGGGACTGGATCCTAGAGAGCAGAGTGGAGAGTAAATACAACCAAAATTTTTGAAATTCTCAAAGAATTCATAAAAATATTTTTTAAACCATGAAACAGCTTTCCATTTCTCGTGTTCTCCTGTACCGTGGCAATCACGAGTCTACTTTTTTTCCTGTAGAAGTGTGACATTTTACATGACCACAGAAGTGGAAGTATACCATATTTATCTTTGCATGAATGACATTTTTTTCCTTTTCTTTCTTTTTCTTTTTTTTTTTTTTCTCAAAACAGGTTTGTCTGTGTAGCCCTGGTTGTATTGGAACTCACTTTGTAGACTAGGCTGACCATAAAGAGATCTGCCTGCCTCTGCCTCCTGAGTGGTGGAATTAGAGGTATGGGCTACCACGCCCACCTTCTAAATGACTTATTCCACACAGTTTGTCCACAAAATGATGCTAGGAAGGCTCCCTGCTGAGCTGCATCCCAGGCACTTTTTATTTTCAATTTAATTTCTGTTTTTGTTTCATTCTTTCATTTACTTTTTTTGGAGACAAGGTCTCACTACTGAGCCTTGGCTGCCTAGGATCTCACAAAGAACTGCCTGCCTCTGCCTCACTGGGTGCCGGGATATGTAATACTATTTTGTTTGTGTTTTTAACAACTAAAGCTTGCCTGAAGATCAGAGTACAGAGCTAAGCCACTTGAGGCCAGGCAGTGGTGGCACACACGTTTAATTCCAGCACTAAGGAGGTGGAGACAGGAGGGATACGGCTGGGTGGAGAGAGGAATATAAGGCAGGAGGAGACAGGAGCTCATGCAGTCTGAGGAGCAGTGTGGTCTGAGGCAGTCAGTCTGAAGACAGAATCGCCCCTTTGGTCTGAGCTTTGGTATGGGTAAGAACTCTAGTGGCTGGCTGCTCTGCTTCTCTGATCTTTCAGCTTTCACACCCGATAGCTGACTCCAGGGCTTTTTATTATTAAGACCAATTAGAATTCGTGCTACAGGAATATAAGGCCTGCCCCACCACACTAGGTAATCTTGAGCTCTCTCCCCTTCTGCTACCCCCCTCCCCTCCCAATGCTGGACTGGGTTCTGTAGGTTCTGTACAGCCTTCCACAATAACTGCGCCGTTCTATTTTCAGTTTCTTGTCTTTTTAGCTATGCTAACACTGTAGTGATGCAGGAAAACAATGACAAAAACAAAAAGAAAAACAAAAACTGGATTATTGTTGACTTTAGCCCAGTGGTCCCAAACCATCCTCCCTCACTGGGCTCTTTTGCCGGTCTGTTAGATGAAACAGATGCTCTTGATGAAATACAATCACTCTATCCATCTTAATTTGATAAAATCTGTACCCTCAAATAAATTCCTTTTTAATACTCCATGCCTCTAACCGGGGTGTAGGCACACAGCACTACTTCGTGTTGTAGAGTCAAATATGGTTAGTTCAGGTCATGCCCTCATGGGATTGCATCTAATTCTATTTGCTTTCGGATTTCTTGTTTTTCTTTCTCACCTTGCCCCGCAACAGGGTCTCATGCAGCCCCTGTTATATAGCTGCTGATGAGCTTGAACTTCTGATCCTCCTGCTACACCTCCTAAATACTCGTACTAGAAGATCATGTCACCGTGCTCAGGTGTTGAGATGAACCCAGGGCCTGGTACATGTTCAGTAGGCATTCTTGCAACTGAGTTACAACCCTCTCCCTCTTACATGCCAGCTTTATTTGAGACATGGTTTAAAACTTTAGCTCAGGCTGGCCTGTAATTAAGGGCAATCCTCCTGCCTCAACTTCTCAAGGCCTGGGATTGATTTTAGACAGGAGCCATCACACTGACTTTATCATTTTTGTTTTTAAGATTTATTTATTTATTATGTATACAACATTCCTTCCATGTATGCTTGCATGCCAGAAGAGGGCACCAGATCTCATTACAGATGGTTGTGAGCCACCATGTGGTTGCTGGGAATTGAACTCAGGACTTCTGGAAGAGCAGTCAGGGCTCTTAACCTCTGAGCCTTCTCTCCAGCCCCATTTTTGTTTTTTGAATGATGCTCTTTTTCAAATACAAATAGCATCCCATTTATATTTCACAGAATAACTGACCCACTCTGGTTATATAGATTGCACATTTGACAGACACATTGAGTGAAGTGAGACTCTGTGTTGGGATAATGTTTTGTTTTGTTTTGTTTTTGAGACAAGGTTTCTCTGTAGCTTTGGAGCCTGAGCCTGTCCTGGAATTAGCTCTTGTAGACCAGGCTGGCCTCGAACTCACAGAGATCTGCCTGCCTCTGCTTCTGTGTGAAGCCGGGCGGGTGGTGGCGCACGCCTTTAATCCCAGCACTCGGGAGGCAGAGGCAGGTGGATCTCTGTGAGTTCGAGACCAGCCTGGTCTACAAGAGCTAGTTCCAGGACAGGCTCCAAAGCCACCGAGAAACCCTGTCTCGAAAAACCAAAAAAAGAAAACCAACCTTAGTTTATGTGACAAATACCACCAGACAATAGGTTCCTCCAGGATTATGAATAATTTGGATGGTATCCCATAGAAATACTAGACTTAAAAAACAATAAAGAAGCCATAATTTCACCATTTGTGAAGCAGATATTCAATTTTTGTGCAATTCGAAATGGAGTAATCTCCCAAGACTGGTTATACAGTCCAAATGGACTTACAAAGTTGACAGATACCTTTCACCTGCTCAAACACAGAACAGAGAATCATCTCTAGCTGACCTGTGCACACTGCATATTCCATTCTTGTGTTAATGCAAATTTGCATGTCACCTTTAAAAGTTTGTGTCTTTTCAGAGAGAGAAAAAAAGGACCAGATGACCAAGAAATAGCTCAGTGATCCAGCCTCTCAGAATGCCTCTGTAGAAGTTTCCTCAAAACTCTGCATCCAGAACAACTTAAAAACTGCTGGCTGAATTAATAGAGGCAGACAGATCTCTGTTAATTCAAGGCCACTATACAAAACCGACCCAGTCTAAAAGAGAACTCTCTTAAGGATGGTTCAAAAGAGTTAACTCAAAAGTTGAAAGCTAGGAAAATGTAACAATAAGAAAATAATTTGAGCCGGGTGGTGGTGGTGCACGCAGCCTTTAATCCCAGCACTTGGGAGGCAGAGGCAGGTGGATCTCTGTGAGTTCGAGACCAGCCTGGTCTACAAGAGCTAGTTCCAGGACAGGCTCTAAAACCACAGAGAAACCCTGTCTCGAAAAACAAAAAACAAACAAAAAAAAATTATTTGAAGAATTTTAGGTCACAGTTAGAGTTAGGGTTAGGGTGATCCCACTACATAGGAGTCACACGCTCTTAATCTCAGCACTAGGGAGGCAGAGACAGGAGTGATATGGCTGGGCAGAGAGAGGAATATAAGGCTGGAGGAGACAGGCGCTCAGTGCAGTCAGTCTGAAGAAGTCTGAGGACAGGATTGGCTTTTTGATCTGAGCGTTGGTAGAGGTACAAACTCTACTAGCTGGCTGTCCTGCTTCTCTGATCTGCAACATTAACCCCTAAATATGATTCTGGGTTTTTATTATTAATACCAATTAGAATTCGTGTTACAACAGACTACTCTAGCCAGGACTTTAGTTAAATCCTGCACTTTTCCATCACACAAAGACTGGATTGTTGTTGGTTTTTTTTTTTTAATCTAGCCTCACATTGGAACACCAAAATGCTGTTTGTTCTGTTACTCTTTTTAATATTTTTGGCTTTTCTGGGGATCTGCCACCCAGCTCCCAAATAAATCACATACATGGAGGAGGCTTATTATTACTTATAAATGCCCAACCTTAGCTTGACTTGTTTCTAGCCAGCTCTTCTTAAATTATCCTGTCTACCTTTTAGCTCTGGGCCTTTTCTTTTTCTTACTTCTGTGTATCTTACTTTTACACTTCCTTAGTGACTGGCTGGGTGGCTAGGCCTTCGAGTCCTCCTCTTCTTGTTCTTCTTTCTCTTTGCCCAGATTTCTCCTCCTATTTATTCTCTCTGCCTGCCAGCCCTGCCTAGCCTTTCTCCTGCCTTGACATTGGCTGTTCAGCTCGTTTTTAGACCCTCAGGTGTTTTAGACAGGCAGAGAATCATAATTTCACAGAGATAAACAAACACAACATAAAAGAATGCAACACATCTTTGAATCATTAAACAAATATTCCACAGCACAGACAAAATTAACACGTCTTAAAATAATACTCTACAATACTGGATAACAATACAGATAGCTCTGGCAGGACTTGACCATTATTCCAATTTTCTCAGAGTCCACTGAAGATGCCATCACTCCCAGACAGCAGGAAGCAATTTTAAGAATGCAATGCCCAGGGCTGGAGAGATGGCTCAGTGGTTGAGAGCATTGCCTGCTCTTCCATAGGTCCTGAGTTCAATTCCCAGCAACCACATGGTGGCTCACAACCATCTGTAGAGAGGTCTGGCGCCCTCTTCTGGCCTTCGGTCATACAGACAGAATATTGTATACATAATAATTAAATAAATATTAAAAAAAAAAAGAATGCAATGCCCACATTCATGAGCGGTGGGGTGGATGGTTTTTGGGCATTTGATGTATTATGGATGTTTGTTTTCATTTAGAGAGTTGGTTGCAAGTTGTTATTGGTCATGATTAGAGAAGAAACTAAGCAAAGGAGGTTAGATTAAGGGATCTCTTTCTCTTTTTTTTTTTTTCTCTCTCCTTTCTCTTCTATTTAGTATTGGGGGAAATACTTTACATTGGTATGGATTTTTTTTATTTTATTTATTTTTTTTTAGTTTTTCAAGACAGGGTTTCTTTGTAGCTTTGGAGCCTGTCCTGGCACTAGCTCTTGTAGACCAGGCTGGCCTTGAACTCACAGAGATTCACCTGCCTCTGCCTCCCGAGTGCTGGGATTCAAGACGTGCGCCACCACTGCCCGGCCGGCATGGATTTTTTTTAAAGATTTATTTATTTATTATCTATACAACATTCTGCCTCGATGTATGCCCGCACGCCAGAGGAAGACACCAGATCTCAGTACAGATGGTTGTGAGCCACCATGTGGTTGCTGAAAATTGAACTCAGGACCTCTGGAAGAGCAGCCAGTGCTCTTAACCTCTGAGCCATCTCTCCAGCCCGGATTTTTTATATTGATACAAATTTAATGTAATTTTTATTAAAACATACTGTATATACGTTTCTATTCTTTTTTATTTATTTATTTATTTATTTATTTATTTATTTATTTATTTATTATATATACAATATTCTGTCTGCGTGTGTGTCTGCAGGCCAGAAGAGGGCACCAGACCTCATTACAGATGGTTGTGAGCCACCATGTGGTTGCCGGGAATTGAACTCAGGACCTTTGGAAGAGCAGGCAATGCTCTTAACCACTGAGCCATCTCTCCAGCCCCCAACGTTTCTATTCTTGTTTAAGGTATTTTACCTATGCAACTCATTTAAAAATGTAAAGTTCTGGGCTGGAGAAATGGCTCAGAGGTTAAGAGAGAGCACCGATTGTCCTTCTAGAAGTCCTGAGTTCAATTCCCAGGAACCACATGGTGGCTCACAACCATCCTTAATGAGAGCTGGTTCCCCATTCTGGCCTGTAAGCATACATGCAGGAAGAACATTGTACATGAAATAAATTAAAAAAAAAAAGAAAAAAAAAGTAAAGTTCTAGTCCTTGAATGTACTTCTATTTATTTATTTTTTTAATTTTTAAGAATTCTTTTTTAAATTTATTTATTAAGCATACAATGTACTGCTGGCAAGGAAGGCACCAGGTCTCATTTCAGAAGTCCTGCCTACCCTCTCCTTCCTCTCTATTGGCCATTCAGCTTTAAAACCAATCAGGTGTCTTAGGTAGGTAAGGTAAAATAGTGACACATCTTTAAACAATTTGATCAAATATCCTACAACAAGCCAGCTTGGTCTCTACACAGTGAGTTCCAGGACAGTAAGGACTATGCAGAGAGAAACCTCCCCCATCTCTCTCTCACCCCCTCACATATACTCACAGGCACCCCCCCCCCAAACAAAAAAGCCCAACTAACTTTACTTAGCTTCTGTTAAACTGCTTGCAAAAATCTTTCCCCTGCGTTGCCAAGTGAGATACAAGGATGTGGTTTTTGTCTTTAAAAACTCTTACTGTGCTACCAGGTGGTGGTGGGGCACGCCTCTAACCCCAGCACTCAGGAGGCAGCGTGGATCTCTGTGAGCTCAAGACCAGCCTGGTCTACAAGAGCTAGTTCCAGGACAGGCTCCAAAGCTACAGAGAAACCCTGTTTCCAAAAACCAAAAACTATAAACAAACAAACAAACAAACATAATCCATAAAACAAAAAGAGAAACTCTTACTTTGGGACTGGAGAAATGATTCAGAGGTTAAGAGCACTGAATGTTTTTCCAGAGGACCCAGGTTCAATTTCCAGAACCCACATGGCAGCTTACAACTGTCTGTAACAGGGGATCCAACATTGTCACACAGACATGAATGTAGGCAAAATACCAATGCACATAAAATAAAAATAAATTACATATAAATATATTTTATATAATTTTATTTTCTATAAAATATAAAATAATAAATCTTCTAATTTATAATTATATTGTTATATCTTATAGTAATAAATTATATATATACATATATATATATAACAAAAAAACTTTCATTATAAAGACTTGGTTGCACACTTGGGTGCCAAATGTCTGAGTGTAGTTGCACTTGCCTGGAATAAAGACTTATAATTGGGTATAGACAGTGTCTGAGTGGTCTTCTCTGGTGGGCACCCCATAGCCATGCAGTGATAAACAGAACACTCAGTAGGATGAAATTTTATGGGTACTGCCTGTGATAGTTTGAATGCAATAGGTCCCCATAATCTCAGAAGGAAAGGCACTATATGGAGGTGTGGCTTTCCTAGAATGAATGGATAAGACCAAGGTGGAGGAAGCGGGTCACTGTGGGGGTGGGCACTGAAGTTTCCTATCCTCAGAATACCACCCTCTGAGTCAGTCAACCTCCTGTTGCCTGCACTCTCAGCTCCAGCACCACCTCTGCCTGCATGTCGCCATGCTGCCCGTCATGATAATAGCCTGAACCCCTGACACTGTAAGACTGTAAGTGAGCTACCCCAACTAAATGTTTTCTTTGTAAGCGTTGCCAGGGTGGCCGGCCAGTGGTGGTGCACGCCTTTAATCCCAGCACTTGGGAAGCAGAGGCAGGTGGATATCCTTGACTTTGAGGCCAACCTGGTCTACAGAGCAAGTTCCAGGACAGCTAGTGCTATTATTACAGAGAAGCCCTGTCTCAAAAAACTAAAAAACAAAACCCAAAAAAAAAACAAAAAACCCTGGCTTTTCTTATGTATGGTGATGAAGAGAGGCAGGGGTATCTGGGAGAGTCCAGAATGTGCAAGACTCTGAGCCAGAAGCCATGTTTGGGGAGTGGGGCGGGATGGGAGAGGGGAAAGAGGGCAGGTGCAGCAGCTCAGAGATCCAAACTACAAAGATGGCGTGTAACCAAAGTGGTTGGATTATATACGGAATAGCAGCCCAGCCCCCTGGACGGAGAGTTTGGGGTAGGGGTGGGGTATGTTCCAGGAGGACCCTGAAACAGGTAGGAGTGTGGGGGTGTGTGGCGGGGGAGAGGTGTGGGGTGTTGGGGGGTTGTGATGCAGGAAGAACCAGTTGGAGGGTCTGCTTTGATATGTTAAATAGGCACCTCATTCACTTATCCCAGGTTTGAAACCTAACATCCCAGCCTTTTTGTTGATAAAGTGCAAATGGGTAGGGGCCAAGTGTAATCTCTCTCTGACTACTTGCTGTTGACAGCAGGATGTCATTGTTCGCTGGCTGGGCGGGGGCAGGAAAGCTGAACTGCTGGTCCAGGAGGAGCAGGTTGCTTCGCTGGGTGTCCAGGCTCTTCATAACCACCTGGGGCTAGCTGCTTTGAAGCTGTCCAGGACGCGGATTTTGAGGGAACACCTGGAGCTGGAGCTGGACCAGTCTATAGTTGCTCTGAAATCTGTAGCACGCTTAGACTGGGGAGAGAAGGTTAAGTTAAGGAATTTAGAATGAAATCTTGGGTGTACATTTGAAACTTCCAGGCTCAAGGTCCTGGTTGTTGTGGGAGGGCAGTCTCAAGACTAGGGAAAGGGGCAGAGATTCCACTCTCGGGGATAGGCAGTAGGCAGTGTACCACCATGCCCTGCCCCTTTTGTGAATTCTGTTAAAATTTTTTTCTTCAGAAGTATCACACAATTTTTTGATGCAGGGTTTGAAGTAGCCTTGACTAACCTTTATTAACGTCGCTATGCATCAGAGGACGACTTTGAACCTCTGATTCACCTCCCTCTACCTTCCTGATGCCAGGGATTAGCAGGTGCACTTTACCGTGACACTAATGCTGCTCTGGGAACCAAACTTCATCGGGCTCCATGAGCTAGGCTAGCACTCCATCAGCTAAGCAACATGCCCAACCCAAATTACGCCTTATTATTATTTGTAGCCCTGGTTGTCCTGGAACTCACTAGATAAACCGGGCTGACTTTGAACTCACAGAGATCTTCCTGCCTCTGCCCCCAAGGGCTGGGATTGAAGGCATGCGCTACCTACCATGAACAACTATTATATCCCATTATTAATACATAGTTGTACAGTGAAAATTCTCTTTCTAAAGAAGTGACTTAGTCTGCAGGATGACAAAGAAGTTGTGGAGGTGGATGTGGCCACTTTAAGGTCTGTGAAGGAAGAGATGGAGGAGGTAATTTGGTTGTAGTGAAAACTTGGGTGGAAGAGGGGGGCCATAAGGGTAAAAGAGGTGACAAGGAATGAATCTGGAGGCACTGCTTGGAAGCATCGCAGATCCGGGGCTTGCAGGTAGGCTTTGTGCATGCTGTAGTTCTGGTTCTAGGAGAGAGGGCAATAGTGATGGTGGGCCAGGATATGGAGGTCACACGGGAGCGGGTGGCTGTGGCAGCAACAGTGAAGGAGGAAGTTCTGGCAGTGCTAATAACGGTGCAGGTGGACACTGTAATGACTCTGGAACTGACAGTGGACAATCGTGATCACATTATGGACTCTGAATGGGGTAGCACTACCTATAGTGGTGGTTATCAAGCTGGTGAATGAGAGAGTATGTTATTTAAAAAATATGTATTTTCTTGAAGCCAGAGAGGTGATTCAGCTGTTGAGAGCACTGGATAGTGCTTTTCTAGAAATTCTGAGCTCAAGTCCCAGCAACCATATGGTGGTTTACAACTGCTTATAATGGGATAGACTTATTTACTTATTTACTTACTTGTTATGGAGACAGTGTTCTGCCTGCATGTATGCCTGCACACCAGAAGAGGGCACCAGATCTCATTACATATGGTTGTGAGCCACCATATGGTTGCTGTGAACTGAATTCAGTACCTCTGGAAAAGCTGCTGGTGCTTTTAACCTCTGAGCTATCTCTCTAGCCCTGGCAAAAGGTTTTGAAATGAATAAGAGAGTCAGAATTGGTAGAGAATTGGGAGAGAAAGGAAGCAGATGTCAGGAAGATGCAGGTTACTTTAAGATCGTTGTCATGAATACATTAGACCAATGGTTCAAACTTTCCTAATGCTGCAACCCTTTGTTTTTCTAAGGGGGGTTAAGACAAGGTTTCGCTGTAGCTATCGATCCTGTTCTGGAACTCACTCTTGTAGACCAGCTGCCCTCGAACTCACAAAGATCCCCGTGCCTCTGCCTCCTGAGTGCTGGGATTAAAGGCGTGCGCCACCACCACCTGGCTATGCTGCAACCCTTTATACAATTCCTCATGTTGTAAAGACCCCCAGCCATAAAATTTCTTCATTGCTACTCCATAACTGTAATTTTGCTCTTGTTGTGAATTGTAATGTAAATATCTGATTATAGGATATCTAATATGTGATCCCTGTGAGGTCTCAACCTACAGGCTAAGAACCAATGCATTAGAAACACTTTAAAAGTCTGCCACAGAAGGAGTGATTGTCCACAGTCAGGTAAATTTCTTCCACTTGAACAGGAAACCCTTCTTGTTCAGAACTGTCAGAACAATAGTTGGTCAAAAAACAACAAAAAAAATGTACAGCCTCTTTTTTTTGTTTTGTTTTGTTGTTTTTGGGAGGGGGCGCTGAGGCAGAGTTTCTCTGTGTAACAGCTCGGGCTGTGCTGAAACACTGCTTTTTAGACCAGGCTGGCTGGCTGGCTTTCTTTCTCTTTCTTTTTTGATTTTTTGAGACAGGGCTTGTCTGTGTAACAGCCCTAGCTGTCCTGGGACCCACTATGTAGACCAGGCTGGTCTCGAACTCACAGAGATCTGCCTGCCTCTGCCACCCGAGTGCTGGGATTAAAGGTGTGCGCCACCACTGCTGGGCCATTGCCGTTCCACTTATAAACTGTTACATTTTACTGGAAGGGAGTATTCTACAGCCTGTAAAAATGATGGACACCATCCAGACTTTTATTTACCTACATGTCTTTTCTTAATCTCTCTATTTGCTTTAGCCTTGGACGTGTAAATAAAGTCTAGGATATTAAAAAAAAAGAAATTCCTTGGTAGAAATGAATGTATTTCTCTTTGTTCTACCCATGAGTAAAACTAAAGATAACAGTCTCAGCAATGTAGCAAGGACCAGCATGGAAACTTGCAGCCATTTCAGTTTTCAGCAAAAGCTCTTGGGTTCAAAAACCTACCAACTGACACACAGGAGCATACTCATCCTGTGAGTATAGGAGCCTCAAAGTAAGTATTGCCATGGAAAATGATACCTCTTCAGTCAGAGACTTACATTCTTTTAAAAGATCATTTTTTTTGTGTGAATTTCCTATTATCCCAGCGCTCCAGTCACTTAGATGATCAAGGCAGGAGGATCAAGAGTTCCAGGCTAGCCTGAGCTACAGAGCAACCCAGCCCGATCCAACCCAACCCCAACCAATTTCTTTGTATTTCTTATTACATGTCTCTCTTTTGTCCCTAAGCCATCACGAAGATTCCATTAGGAAAGTTTTATTCTGTGTGAGCACTTCATGACTAGCCTAGGCAGAAGGATGAATCAAGCTCTCGTTCTCCTGAGCTCTCTTCAATGTGTTTCAGAAAAGAGAGAGCCCACTCCTCTTGGCTTTTCCTGTTTTGACAGCGCGGCTCTTATCCTGTAAGTCTGATTCTCCCGCTCCTGCAGAGGAGGCGAAGGATGACACAGCAATTGCAGGTTACCATGGCCCATCTTCCCAGGAGAGCAACCACGTTCTTGAAATATCAAGGGACTTTCCATTTTATGTCCTCTTGCCCAGTTGTCTTGATTGAAGACCGTTTTGTACATTCCAAATTCTGGAGTGATGCAACTCCAGTCTGGGTTCAGGTTTCTCACCAGCCACTCAGTATCTTGACTTAATCTACGTCAAATGACCATACTGAAATGTTAACTTTGAAAGCAATGGAGTAGCCGGTGTCTAGGATCCTGCCCCGTTTTGTTATTCTAATGACAACGACTGGAGCATCTTCAGTTGTTAGTTCTGTCTTCAGTACCACCAGTGGATCTGATTTGAAGGTTGGAAGTTGGTCCTTGGTAGTCTCTATCCTTCCCCTCTTGGCAAGGTGTTGGTTTTTCCTCGAGATAACTGTCCCGTTTTCTTCTTAGTTGGGATTCTTCATGCTCAAAGGTTCCCTGAGAACTTCAACTCACCAACATTTTCTCTTTTTAGCAATATCTCTGCAGTCAGGGGTAGGGTGGTGATGTGCACCCCTCATTGTCATTTCACCTAGTCCTCCAGGCAGTCCTTTCATTAGGATCTTTCATCCTGCCATCATCCCTTGGTCATGGTCCCTTTAAGGGAGCGGCCATAATTGAGTGGTGGGAGCAGCTGCTGGCAGCAAACAGACGAGCAGGATTTGGCCTAGTCTGGGCCACTCACCGCGCACGCTCAGGACCGGGGGCTTGGTGGGAAAGGGAGGAGGGGCTTGTAGTGCGCCTGCGCACCAGGGACGCGCGCAAGGGGCTGGTTTGGAGATCCCTTTAAGAAACCACAGGCGGAGGAATTTCTCTGAGAGAAAATAATCCTACTCACGGGGCCCCCTTGGAGGCCATTAACCCCCCGAGTCCCGGCCCCCCTGCCCCGGCTGGCCCTCGTGCCCACGCGCACGCCGGTGGGACCCCCAGGAGCTGCGGCCGGCGCGCGGGCCTCCGCCCCCTCGTCATTCCCGCGTCAGGCCCAGCGGGGGCGAAGGGGACCGGACCGTCGCGAGTGAAGCGCCGTGTCTGCAGTGTGGGCGGGGGCCGAGAGGGCCCGCGGCCGCCGCGCCGGGAGCCGCCGCGGTTCCGAGCGGGGCCCAACATGGCGGAGCGGGAGGTGGAGACCGGCCCCCGAAAGAGGGTAGGTGAGGTGAGGCCGCGGGCGGGCTCCGGACTGCGGGCGGGCGGGCGGCGGGGGGCGGGGCGCGGCCGGCCCCGTTCAGCCTCGGGCTCGTGGGTGGCGCGGTGGTCGACGGCCCGAGGGCGGGGCGGCCCGTGGCGGCCCGGGGGTCCTCTCTGCAGGTGGGACAAAGCTCGCTGGCCAGCGGCGAGGGGGAGGGGTGGGGGCCGTGGTCCGCTCGGGTCCCCTCCCTTTCCCTGCTTGGGGGCGGTGGGTGCCTACTCGGCGAGCCTAGGGGACGCAAGGTGTCAGGCTCCGCTTCTGCATCCTCGAGGGTAACGGAGTCCGTGGAAGTTTCTCTGGGGAGAGGTCAGGTGGGGGCAGCGGTGGCGGGAAGAAGTCGTGGAGGGGCTGCCTTCTGAGCAGTCACCGGGTGGGTGCTGCGGGAACACCGACCGTAGCCAATTCATCTTCCTGCTATCTCTCCCCTCCCCCTTGACCGTTATCAAGATCCAAAGTGGACACGGTACTCTTCACCTCGGAAGAAGTTGGGCTGTCTCTTGGTGTTGGAGGAAGGCTTCTTTTTTTTTTTTTTTTTTATTTTTTTATTTTGAGAACGAGAAATACGTTGTAGTCTTCTAGCTTCTTTACCTGCAGTTAGGAGCGTGGAAGAGTGGCAAGTTTTGTCGTTAGGAGGATGTACCCTGCCAGCCTGCCTGCCTAGGTGAAGCCTTGTCTACGTAGGAGTTGTTGGAACCCTTGTAAAAGTTTCTCATGAAACTTTTTTTTCTTAATATAATTGCAAGTGGTTTTCTTCAGATGGAGAGCAATACTATTGATTGAGCAATATTTTTTGAGGGCATTTCTTTTACTTCCCCTTGCCAGCTTGTTAAAGCATCAAGTCGCCTATCTGGAGTCTTCCTATTGGAATTGGCCTCAAATGATGGGGTAGTTGTTAACGCAACCTGATTAAAACATTGTCATGGGACCTTAACCGAAATGCTTCTTCCTTCAGCATAAAACAAGTGTCGCTTCGAAGACAGACACTGTTAACACACTGAGTGCTGACTGTGTGCCTAACCCCTTGTGAAGTGCTTTGTGAGTTCAACCTCATAGTTAAACCAGAAACCCATTAGTCGCCGAGGAAATGCAGTTTTTTTTTCTTGTGTTACGTAATTAAGTCTGCAAAATCCAGGGTTTTGATCTGTCATTTGAATACAGGGTTGCCCTTGAGTTGGATTGCCACTTAGGAGTTTCTGCCTTGTCTTTTTTTTCCTACTCCTTAATTTTATTTATTTTCCTTGTTCTTTTTTAAAATTCATATTTATTGAGCTCTACATTTTTCTCTGCTCCCTTCCCTGCCTCTGCCCTCCCCTCTTCAATCCTTCCCCAAGGTCCCCATGCTCCCAATTTACTCAGGAGAACTTGGCTTTTTCTACTTTCTACTTCCCATGTAGATTAGATCTATGTAAGTCTCTCTTAGTGTACACATTGTTGTCTAAATTCTCTGGGATTGTGGTTTGTAGGCTGGCTTTCTTTGCTTTATGTTTAAAAACCACCTATGAGTGAGTACATGTGGTAATTGTCTTTCTGTGTCTGGGTTGCCTCACTCAAAATAATGTTTTCTAGCTCCATCCATTTTCCTTCAAAGTTCTTATTTTTTTCTGCTGTGTAGTACTCCATTGTGTAAATATACCACATTTTCCTTATCCATTCTTTGGTTGAGGGACATTTAGGTTGTTTCCAGGTTCTGGCTATGACAAACAAAGCTGCCATGAACATAGTTGAGCAGATGTCCTTGTGGCACGATTGAGCATCCTTTGGATATATACCCAAAAGTGTTATTACTAGGTCTTGAGGAAGGTTGTGTCCTAATTTTCTGAGAAATCACCACACTGACATCCAAAGAGGTTGTACCAGCTTGCATTCCCACCAGCACAACCTTTTCCCCACAACCTCTCCAGCATAAGTTGTCATCAGTGTTTTTGATCTTGGCCATTCTTACTGGTGTAAGATGGGATCTCAAGAGTTGTTTTGATTTGCATTCTCTGATGACTAAGGATGTTGAACATTTTCTTAAGTATCTTTCAGCCATTTTATATTCCTCTGTTGAGAGTTCTCTGTTTAGGTCTGTACTTTTCTTTTTTTCTTATTTTACTCTTCCAGTGCTGGGCTTTAACATTTGGGATACAAGCCTCTACCACTGAGGTTCACTCCTAGCCCTAGGGAGTTTGTTTCTCCTCTTAAAATCATAAATGATACCCCAGCAAATGTTTTCCCTCAGTAGTTTATTAGGAAACTGTTTATAACTATCAAGAAAAGTAAAACTACAGCTTTAATTCAGGGTGCAACTGCTTACTCAAACTCCTACATTCTACTATTATTTTTTTCTAGATGTTTGTTTACCATATTCTTTTCTTTTTCTTTCTTTCTCTTCTTCTTGTTTTTCGAGACAGGGTTTCTCTGTAGTTTTGGAGCCTGTCCTGGAACTAGCTCTTGTAGACGAGGTTGGCCTCAAACTTACAGAGATCCACCTGCCTCTAGGCCTCCCGAGTGCTGGGATTAAAGGTGTGTGCCACCACTGCCCGGCTGTTTACCACATTCTTATTTCATCTAGCAAAAACTCTTTACTCAGTCATTAGTCTTTTAAGTACATTGCATTTTAGTATTTTTAACAATTAAAATTTAGTGTTGGGCTGGATGGTGGTGGCACAGCCTTTAATCCCAGCACACAGGAGGCAGAGAGGTGGATTTTGAGTTCAAGGTCAGCTTGGTCTATAGACCGAGTTCCAGGACAGCCAGGGCTACACAAAGAAACCCTGTCTCAAAAAACAAAACAAACAAATATATATAAATATATAAAAGTAGTCTTAGATTTGCAAGATGTTAGGTTCTCTTCCTAGCCAATCATAGAATGGATGACGCTGTCTAATAGTATGTTCGAATAATTCATTTAGAATATTGATATTGAGTGCATATGTTTTGAAATTCTGAATTGTTCTTCAATTTGTGACCATTTGTAAACTGAGTCTTCATTGAGTGTGTATAACATGTGGTCTGTTATTTGAAATATAAAGGATAAGTTAACTAACGTAAATTCAGAGATTCATTTGCTACTCCTTCTGTTGTCATTTGCTTTATAGAATGTCTTAGAAAAATCTAAGTGCTTTGCTAACAAATTAGACTTTTTAAGTATATTCTTTATCATGGGTTCCATTCAACAAGTGAAAAAGTGATTGTTGTCATCAAAACTTTTTGTTGTTTTACGCAGGAAATGACCATGGCTTTATTCTCAGGACTCAGAAGGCAAAGGCAGGTTTGTGAGGCCAGCTTGATCTACACAGCAAGTTCCAGGCCAGTCATGGCTACATAGTGAGACCCCATCTAAAAAGTGACATCTTTTTTCCTTTTTGGTGCTAGGGATTGAACCCAAGGCTTCATGCATTACCTTTGGGCCACGTCCCAGATTTCAGACATTATTATTACTATTGTTTTGTTTTCAAGATGGTTTCTTTTTGTAGCCTTGGCTGTCCTGGAACCAGCTCTGTAGACCAGCCTGGCCTCAAACTCATAGAGATTCACCTGCCTCTGCCTCCTGAGTGCTAGGATTAAAGGCATGCACCACCACTGCCCAGCTCAAACATTATTTTTAACACCCACCACGAAATACATGGAACACCTGCAGTTTTTTACATAATAAATTGTTGAGGATATTTGTATTCAATATATATAGATTTCAAGATTTGTTATTTTGGCCAGGTGGTGGTAGCAGCACATGCCTTTAATCCCAGCACATGGGGGCAGAGACAGGCTGAGCTCTATGAGGTTGAGGCCAACTTGGTCTGCAGAGTTCCTAGGTAGATAGCTAGGGCTACACAGAGAAACTCTTGTCTCAAAACACACACACACACACATACACAAAAAAAAAATTAAAAAAATTTTTATTTTATGTATATGAGTCTTCAAAGTGTATGTGTGTCTGTGCATTGTATAGATACATTGTCCACAGAGGTCAGAAGATGTTGAAATCCCTGGAACTGGAATTATAGGTGGTTGGAAACCATCATGGGTGCTGGGATTCAAACTCAGGTCATTTGGAAGAGCAGCCACTGTTTTTAAGTGTTGAGCTTTCTCTTCAGATGTCCTGCCCAACATATTTTTTTAAATGATTAATCTGTTTTTATTTTATAAGTATTTGCCTACATGTATGTGTGTGCTACATGCATGCATGGTGCCTTTGGAGGCCAGAAGAGGTCACTAGATAACTTAGAATTGTTGTTACAGATGGTTGTGAGCTGCCGTGTGGGTGTAGTTAACTGAATCCAGGTTCAGCCTACATTCAATATATAAATCTTTTTAAAAAATTTATTTTTTATGTGTATGAGTGTTTTGTCTGCATGTATGTGTGCACTACATTACAGTGCCCGTGGAGTCCAGAAGAGGGAGTTGGATCCCCTGGTACTGGAGTTCCAGACAGTTGAGAGATGCACGTGGGTGCTGGAAATGTGCTTGTGTCCTGTGGAAGAGCAGTCAGTGTTCTTAACTGCTGAGCCATCTCTCTGGCCTTATATCTGATATTTTCAAAGTCTTTTGCATCCATAATTTATTTTATTGTTTTTTTTTTTTTTTTTTTTTTTTTTTGTATTTCAAGACAGTGTTTCGCTGTAGCTTTGGAGCCTGTCCTGGAATTAGCTCTTGTAGACTAGGCTGGCCTTGAACTCACAGAGATCCGCCTGTCTCTGCCTCCCGAGTGCTGGGATTAAAGGTGTGCGCCACCACTGTATTCATTTTCATGCTCAAACTCCTTGTAGTAAATATGAGATACTCTCAGTATGCATAAACACTGTGTTTGCGTGTTTGTAAAAATACACTTACTTTCCGTGACAATGTCTATGCTTGCATATATATGAACTTAGTTGGTACTGACACTTTTCAGGCTGTTAGTTTATTTTTAGGGGATAAAGGTAGAAAGACATGAGAGTGTAATAATAACTTTGTGAAAAGAAAAGAAAAGTTAAATTATGTTAGGGGCCAAAGAGATGGCTCAGAGGTTAAGAGCACTCAAGAGGTCCTGAGTTCAATTCCCAGGAACCATAAGCTGGCTCTCACAACCTTCCGTAATGTAGGCACACATGCAGGCAGAACACTGTATACATAATAAGTAAATAAATCTTAAAAAAAGTATATTAGGGTAATAATTTTTTTTTTTGATTTTCGAGACAGGGTTTCTCCATAGCTTTTTGGTTCCTGTCCTGGAACTAGCTCTTCTAGACCAGGCTGGCCTCGAACTCACAGAGATCCGCCTGCTTCTGCCTCCCAAGTGCTGGGGTAATAAATTATACAGACTAGAATGGCCCAGCAGTTAAGAGCATTGACTGCTTCTCTAAAGGATGTGAGTTTGGTTCCCAGCACCCATATGGTCTTATAACCATCTATAGCTCCAGTTCCAGAAAATCCAGTGCTGACTTATACTTTGCAGGTGCCAGGCACACAAGGTTCATAGACAATACGTGCAAAACACCCGTCTGCATAAACTAAAAATAGGTGATAGTGGTGCATGCCTTTAATCCCAGCACTCTGGAGGTAGAGGCAGTCAGATCTCTGAGTTAAGTCCAGCCTGGTCTACAGAGCAAGTTCCAGGATAGTTAGAGCTATATAGAGAAACCCTGTTTTGGAAAATAAAAACAAAACAAAGGAAAAAAATCTTTTTGGACTAGAAAGATGGCTCAGTTGTTAAAGGAGTGTTACTGCTCTTCCAGAGGACTTGAATTTTAGTATCTGCATCAGGTGGTTCACAACTAGTCATAACTCCAGGTCCAGAGTATCCAATACCCTGTTTCCTTTTTGGGCATGTGGTATACTCTTTGGGGGTCGCCACCCAGCTCCCAAATAAATACTCAAGAGGCTTAGTCTTATTTTCTTCCTTCCTTCTCCTTTTTTGCTTTTTCAAGATAGGGTTTCTTTGTGTAACAGTCCTGGCTGTCTAGCTGCCCTGGAACTCACTCTGAAGACAAAGCTGGCCTCCAACTCATAGAGATCCACCTGCCTCTGCCTTTGGAGGTTAAAGGTGTGTGCTACCACCGCCAGGTAGCTTATTCTTTCTTATGGATGCGGGGCTTTAGTTTGGCTTATTTTAGCTAGCTTTTCTTAGATTATCCCATCTGTGGTCTACAGAGTGAGTTCCAGGACAGCCTACACAGAGAATCTTATGTACCTTTTGTCTTTGGGTTCCCTCTGTTGCTGGTTGTATAGCTGGGTTCCTGACCCCTGATGTTCTCTCCCCATTTTCTTGCTCCTCAATTCTCTCTTCCCAAATTTCTCCTATTCTCTCTGCCTGCCAGCTCTGCCTGTCATTTCTCCTGCCTAACTATTGGCCATTTAGCTCTTTATTCAATCAGGTGTTTTAGACAGGCAAAGTAACACAGCTTTGTAGAGTTACACAAATGCAGCATAAAAGAATGCAACACATCATTGCATCATTAAATGTTCCAGAGCTTAAACAAATGTAACAATCTGTCAACTAATATTCTACAACATAAGCTTACATAAGTACATATACACATTAATAATAAAATGAAACTTAAGAAATGTATATTACATAGTATACTATGTAATATAATTCATGAAAATTTAATATATAAAAATTGAATTTAATTTAGACAGGAATAGGAAATACAGGAATAGATCATGAGTTTTGATTGTATTACAAATTTGTTTTATATTTGTTTTAATATTTTATGATTAAAATAACTAAAAGGTTAATTTTTCTTAATATTTTATTTCCATTTATTTTTGTTTTAGATAGGACTTTTCTTTTTCCTTCCCTTTCCTCCTTTCTTTTCTCTCCTTTTTTCTTTTTCTTTCTTGTTTGTACCCTGGCTGTCTTGGAACTCACCATGTAGATCAGTCTGGCCTGGAACGCACAGATTTATCTGCTTCTACATCCTGAGTACTGGGATTAAAGACTACCATGCCCAGCCTCATTTTAACAATTTAAAGTGTTAATTCATGGGGCTGGAGAAAGGACTTAGAGTTTAAGAACACTGACTGCTCTTCCAGAGGTTCTGAGTTCAATTCCTAGCAACCACATGGTGACTCACAGCCATCTGTAGTGGGATGTAATGCCCTCTTCTGGCATAAAGTCATATAGGCAGATAGAGCACTCATATACATTTAATCTTTAAAAAATGTACAATTCAATGGTTTTATATTTATGGTGTGATGAAACAGTTACCACTTATTTTAGCCCAAATAGAAAACTTACACACTAAGCAGTCATTCCACATAGATCTCTTCCCATCTCTGACAAACTCTTATTTTCTGTCTCTGGTGGATATTACATGTAAGTGGAATCATGCATTTGTCCTGTCACGTCTGATTGGTTCACTCAGGATAACATTTTCAAGGTTACACCAGTTGTCACATGTGTCATAATTTCCCATTCCTTCTTACACCTGAAATTGTATATATCAGATTTTATTTTTTCATTCATCAGTTGGTCTTGTAGGTTTGTTGTAATGCTAGGTTATATAGGGTTCTATGTTTGTCATTTTGAGGCACCACAGGACTATTGTACCTACTTGCTGTACTGTTTTCCACCCATAAGGAGTGTATGGAGACTACAGCTTTCCCATGTCTGCATAAGCACCTCTTATTTTCTTTTTCCTGTTCGGCAGTGACCATACTAGTGAATATGAGATAGCATCTTATTATGACTTGGATTTGCTTGCTTCCTTGGTTTTTTTTTTTTTTTTTTTTTGATTCATGTAAAGGCATCTTTTTTTAAAAAAATTTATTTTTTAAGATTTATTTTATTATAGGTATGTATATTGGCTAGTTTTATGTTAACTTGACACAAGCTAAGAGTCAGAAGTGGAGCCTCAGTTGAGAAAATGCCTTTTTAAGATCTGGCGGTAGACAGGCTTGGAGGGCATTTTCTTTTTTTTCCCTTTTTTTGATTTTTTGTGACAGTATCTCTCTGTATAACAGCCCTAACTGTCCTGGAACTCATTTTGTAGACCAGGATGGCCTCCAACCCATAGAGCTCCACCTGCCTCTTCTGGGTTTAAAGGTGTGTGCCACCACTGCCCAGCTTTTTTTTTTTCTTCATCTTTTTTAAATGAAAGATTTATTTATGTATATGACTATGTTTTCATCTGCATACTAGAAGAGGGAGGCATTGGCTCCCATTATAGAAGGTTGTTAGTTGCCATGTGAGTGTTGGTACTCAGGACTTCTGGAGGAATAGCCAGTGCTCTTAACCACTGAGTCATCTCTCTAACCCCTGAGCATTTTCTTAATTAGTGATGGGTGGGGTGGGGTGGGGGTGGTGGGGGCGCCTAGCCCATTGTGAATGGTGCCATTCCTGGGCTGGTGGTCCTGGGTTCTCTGAGAAGGTTAAGCAAGCCATGGAGAGCAAGCTAGTTAAGAGCAATCTTCTGTGGCCTCTGTATCAGCTCCTGTCTCCAGGTTCCTACTCTGTTTGAGTTCTTGTCCTGACTTACGATGAACAGTGTCTATGCAGTGTGAGCCAAATAAACCCTTTCCTCCTCAAGTTTCTTTTGTCATGGTTTCATCACAGCAATAGAAACCCTAAGGCCACATGTGTGTAGTTAAGTGTGTGTGAATGTAGGTGTCTAAAGAGGCCAGAGGCATTGTATCCTCTAAGAGTGAATGGTTGTGAGCTGCCTCAGTGTAGGTGCTGGGAATTGAACCCTGCTTCCCTTTATTTTTTTTATAATTTATTTATTTTATTTTATTTTTTTGTTTTGTTTTTCAAGACAGGGTTTCTCTATGGCTTTGGAGCCTTTCCTGGAACTTGCTCTGTAAACCAGGCTGGTCTCGAACTCACAGAGATCTGCCTGCCTCTGCCTCCCGAGTGCTGGGATTAAAGGCGTGTGCCACCATCGCCCGGCTATTTTTTTATTTTATGTATATTGATGTATTACTTGCATTTATGTCTGTGTGAGGGTGTCAGATCTTGGAGTTACAGTTGTTAGCTGCCATGTGGGTGCTGGGAATTAAACCCAGGTCCTGTGGAAGAACAGTCAGTGTTCTTAACCACTGAGCCATCTCTCCAAACCACTCCCTTAGTTTTTATTTTTTTATTTTTTGTTATTACATTTAGTGTATTTGTGCTCAGACATGCCATGCTGCACATGCAAAAGTCAGGTGACAACGTCTTAGGAATTGGTTCTCTATTTTCACTTTTTGGGTCCTAGGGACTGAACTCAGGTTGCCCATTTTAGTGGCAAGTGCCTTTACTCACTGAGCTTCTCTCTCCAACCCCACCTCTGTTCATTTATTTTTTTCCCCTTCCCTCCTCTCTCTCTTCCTTATCCCCCCCCTTTTTTTTTTGAGATAGGGTTTCTTTGTGTAGCCATGGCTGTTCTGGTACTTCTCTGTAGACCAGGCTGGCCTGGAACAAGAGATCCGTTTGCCTCTGCCTCCGAGTGCTGGTATTAAAGGTGTTCACCACCACTGCCTGGCATGTTTTTCTAATAATAATGTTGAGTATCTTTGCATCTGCTTATAGGCCATTGGTATTCCCTTTTTGGTAAAATGTCTATTTAAAAATCTTTATTCTTTGTCTGGTCCTTAACTGAGTTTGTCTTTTCATTGTGGTAATTTTTATACATGTATTCTACATACTAAACTCTTCCTTGAGATAAGGTCATGTTGTTTATTTGGGGCTGGCTTGGAACTTGTGTTGCTTGAGTTACCCTAGAATTTGGCAGCTCCCTTTCTCAGTCTCCTAGGTGCTAGGATTACAGGCTTGTGCTACTGTCACCTAGTTTCTGGCTGTTGAACTCTTAGTAGGTGATTTGCAAATATTTTCTCCCATCCCTGGACTGTATTTTCATTCTTGTGAACATATCTTTTGATGCACAGAAGTTTGGAATTTTTTATTTTTTGTGAAATTTTTATTTTTTTTCAAGACAGGTTTTCTCAGTGTAACAGTTCTAGCTGTCCCAGAACTCTGTAGACTAGACTGACCTTGAATTTATAGACATCTACCTGCTTCTGCCTTCCAAGTGCTGGGATTAAAGGTGTGCACCACCACTGCCCAGCTTGTTTTACTTTGTACCATGTATTTTTGATGTCATATTTATGAAATTATCACAAGTTCAAGTTTACTTAGATTTTCCAGAAGAATTTAACTCATTCCTAAGTCTCTTTAACCTTTTTCCAGCACCATCCTCCCTCCCTCCCTCCCTCCCTCCCTCCCTCCCTCCCCCTCCCTCCCTCCCTCCCTCCCTCCTTCCCAAGGTCTCAAATTCATAGCTATTCTCTTTCCTCTTCTTTCTGAGTGCAGAGACTAAAGTCATGTGCTACCACAACAGGCTTTATCTTCTCTCCTTAATGCGCGCGCTCTCTCTCTCTCTCTCTCTCTCTCTCTCTCTCTCTCTCTCTCTTTTTTTTTTTTGAGACAGGGTTTCTCTGTGTAGCCTCGAACTGGCTTTGTAGACCAGGCTGGCCTCAGACTCAAAGATTTGCCTGCTTCTTCCTCCCAAGTGCTGGGATTAAAGGTATGTGCCACTATTGCCAGGCTCTTTTTTTTTTTTTTTTTTTTTTGGTTTTTCGAGACAGGGTTTCTCTGTGGCTTTGGATCCTGTCCTGGAACTAGCTCTGTAGACCAGGCTGGTCTCGAACTCACAGAGATTCGCCTGCCTCCGCCTCCCGAGTGCTGGGATTAAAGGCGTGCGCCACCATTGCCCGGCCTGGCTCTTTTCTTAAAAAAATTTTTTTTTCTTGTTTTTTCTAAACAGGTTTCTCTGTAGCTTTGTAGCCTGTCTTGGAACTCACTCTGTAGACTATGCTGACTTCAAACTCACAGACATCTGCCTGTCCTTGTTGGGATTAAAGACGTGCACCACCACTCCCTGGCTAGATTTTAATTTTTATTTGATACATACTAATGTTGGCTTGAGTGTGTGTCTGTGTACCACATGCATGAAGTGCCTGCCCATGGAGGACATAATAGGGCACTGGATCTCCTGGGACTGGAGTTACAGATGTTTGTGAACTGCTATGTGTTTGTTGGGAATTGAACTGAATGAGTCGTCTGGGGAAGAGCAGCCAGTGTACTTAACCACTTCTCCAACCTCTAAAAAATTTGTTTTTAAGTTGAATTTATTGGGACTCAGTGGTTAGAAATACTTGCTGCTCTTGAAGAGAAGCAGAATTTGATTTTCAGCACGCACATGGTGCCTTAAAACCATTTATAATTGCAGTTCCAGGTGATCTGACACCTTCTTCTTACCTCTGTGTGCACATACATACATACATGGAGGCAAAACTTGCACACACATGACAGGAAAATAAACCATTTATTTTTTAAAGAAAGTGTGTGTGTGTCTGTGTCCATCTGTCAATCTGTCTGTCTGTGTGTCCAGAGAATTCCTTACCTTGAGAAATACTAGAAAGGTTGTTTTCTTTCTGTCCTTGAAGGATTTATCTGGGCTCCTAATCACCATGTTACTATGGTAGGCTTAGAGCTAACCAGTTTTTGAAGAATTCCTTGTATTTTTTATTGTCAAATGGCATTTATAGACCGAAGTCCAAACTCAAGAAAAACATTTTCCTCTTTTTTTTTTTTTAAGTTATCAGTGTGTGTATGTGGTATGTGTTTTGAGTGTGGGCATGTGTGTATAGTGTACATGTGAAGGTCAAAGGATAGCTTTCAGAGGTTGATTCTTTGCTGTGGTGTGATTTGGGTACTGAGCTCAGGCCATCAAGTGTTTTTATTCACTCATTGGTTCTCAGAGAAGCCTTGTAAAATTATGGGCTGAGATTATACCAGTTCCTGATTTCTTTTCACTTTTGTGTCTGTATTTTGGTTATTTTTCTTTTCCCTACTTTAAGGTAATAGTTTTTGTTTTTTTTTGTGCCAATATGCCTGGCTGAAAATTTCCTCTTTAAGGTCACTCTTTAAGGAGGGAATGGAGAGATGGCTCAGTGTCTAAGAATACTGGTTGTTCTTTAGCAGGACCCAGATTCAGTTCTTAGGACTTGTAGCCTCTGAGTGCACCTGGCACACACGTGATGCTTATATACACGACGGCAGAATACATACATACATACATATGTGTATATATGTAATATATAATAAAAATTATAAAATACCACCTAAGTAATCTAATAATCACCAAATCTATGCCTGACTTTCAGAGATGTTGTGTCTGTATTTTATGCTCTTTGCTCTTTTTGGCCCACCACCCCTCTTCTAAGTAACTCACTCATGAAGCTTATACTTACTTATAAATGCCTGTTCTTAGTTTGGCTTGCTTCTTGCCAGGTTTTCTTCACTTAAATTATTCCAACTGCCTTTTGAATCTGTTTTTTTTTTTTTCTTTCCTTCATTCTGTTTATCTTACGTTCACTCTTATTCCATGGCTGGCTGGGTGACTGACTGGCCACCACTTCATAGAGTTAAACAACTACAACATAAACAAAAGCAACATACCTTAAAATAATATTCTGCAACACAGAGACATTCTTATTTGACCTTAGACATCTGACCTTATTGCTTCTCCCTCCATGAAAGTAAGTCATGTTATTTTATATGTCAGCATACTCATGACTTAGCTGAGAGCAGCTGCTGCTTTATAGTTGTCCTTGTCTTCTGGTAAAGATTCTTTCCTTAGCCTGGTGATTCCTTTTCTACAGTGGAATTGTGTGTGTATGTGTGTGCTGTGTTCAGGTGCCCATCTATGTATGTGTGTGGAGACCTGAGATGATAACTGAGTGCTGTTCCTGGGGAGCTGTTTTTCACCTTGGTTTTTGAGAAGTCTTTTTTTTTTTTTTTTTTTTTTGAAAAGTCTTTACCCAGCATAGGGTGATGGGTTTCTTTATAGCTACATAGATGGAACCCTTTCAGTTAACCCTAGCCCATACACTTTTGCACCTCTGGAGACCCTGAGGCCATTTTGCAGTTGGAACTGTGTACAAATGGTTGGGAGAAGTGTCTGGAATCTGAAGTGAAGGTTCAGTGACTCTCCCTACCCTGTCCTTCTGTGAAGGAAGGAATGTCAGCAGTTGGTTTAAGCTTGATTGTGGTGGTCTCTTGTAAGCAGACACAGTGATCTGATGAAAATGGCTCTTTTGTGTAGAGATCCATTTTCTACAACAGTGGCCCATTTAGGCATTTGCAGGAAATATATTAATTGTTGGGTAGTAGGTATGCAGATTGTAGAGGTTAAGTTCACTCTCTTTTTCTTTCCTAAAGCCTCTGGTTTCCTTCTTCCACATAAAACCAGTGAAACTCTTGTAATTCAACTTTGCTAAATATGACTGTAATTGTCTTTTAAGTTTTTTTTTTTTTTTTCTTTTTCCGAGACAGGGTTTCTCTGTAGCTTTGGAGCTTGTCTTGGAACTAGCTCTTGTAGACCAGGCTGCTCTCACAAAGATCTGCCTGCCTCTGCCTCCTGAGTGCTGGGATTAAAGGCGTGTACCACCACTGCCTGGCTTTGTCTAAGTTTTTACCAGCGCTCAAGTAAGCTGTTAGAGAACCTATGTTAAATTACAACACCCTATGTTAACAGCACTCTATGATTGAATATTTTTACATGTAGCTCCCAGGTTTCTATCCCTTCCCCTTTTTTTTGAGACAGGGTTTCTCTGTGTAGAGTTGGAACTCACTTTGTAAACCAGACTGGCCTTGAACTCAGAAAGATCCACCTGCCTCTGCCTCCCAAGTGCTGGAAAGAAAGGCAGGTTTCACCAATGTCCAGCTCCTCCTCTCTTTAAAAATAGCATCTCCCAGCATATTCCAGGCTGGCCTTGATTTCACCATTCAGCCAAGGCTGGTCTTGGTTGTAGATCTAGTGCAATGGTTCTCAGCCTGTGGATCATTGCCCCTCTTGGGGTTGAATAACCCTTTCACAGGGGTTGACTATCAAATGTCTTGCATATCAGAAATTTATATTACAATTCATAACAACAAAGTACAATTAGGAAGTAGCAATGAAAATAATTATATGTTTGGGGATCCTCACAGCATGAGGAACTGTACTAAAGGGTTGACAGCATCAAGATGGTTAAGAACCACTGATCTAGTGGCAGTAGAATTGTTAATGAGTTTTGAGGTGAATGAAAATCTTTCTGGAAGGCCTTTATGTCACAGACAGATTAAAAACCCAGGACTTTAAAGAAACGAATGGCAGTTCTTATGTTCAGAAGGATAAGTTATTTCTACTGAAGGTTTGAAATTGTTAGTTTCATTTTGTTACAATCACTTATCTTTATTGTGTTTCAGAGTCACATTTTTTTCCCCTCAGTAATTGCTGTTACTCAGGTAAGGAAAAAAAAAAACCAGTGAAACTGAATTCAATCCTGATTTATAATTCAGCAGTTCCTGTAATGAGCAGTGGGTGTTCAGGAACTGACTAGTAGATCAGGCTGGCTTCAAACTTACAGAGATCTGCTTGTGTTTGCTTCCTGAATGTGGAATTAAAAGTCTGTTTGTGAAAAAAAAATCACTTAATAAAGACCCCGCCCCCAAGCCAAAAAAAAAAAAGTCTGTTTGTGAGTTTGTTTGCTTTTTGGTTTTTTGAGACAAGAGTTTCTCAGTGTAGAGTTTGTTTGTAAGTTAATGGCAAATAGTCCTCTGTTCTTCTTGAATGTTATTTGATTTGAGCTAATGTATCTAAATTTATTTTCTTCTACAACTGCTCAAGAATATATAGAGAATCCTTATAGACTTTGTAACCACCACTACTGCTTTAACAATGAAGTGTATTCTGTGTGTTTGCTTCACTTGCCATGTAACCATACCCAATTACAGGTGATAGTGAGGTCACCTTTAATGCCTCTGTATGCCAGGCGTTATTACCACTTTGGTTGCTGTTTGGGTCCTGTACTATATATATAGCCCAGGGATACAACCCAACTTTTTTTGTATCCCTTTATTTACTTATAAAGTTAACACTTTGCCAGCTGGCAAAAGGGGAAAGTATAGAAGGGCTAATTCTGTTATATAAAATAAGGCAGAAAAGAATAGCTTTCAAATCCCAGCACTCGGGAGGCAGAGACAGGCAGATCTCTGTGAGTTCAAGGCCAGCCTGGTCTAGAAGAGCTAGTTCCAGGACAGGAACCAAAAAAAGCTACGGAGAAACCCTGTCTCGAAAATAAAAAAAAAATTAAATAGCTTTCAAGTTGAGAGAAAATCCATGTACCCGATCCATCATGCATTTACATTATATTTTTAAGGTTGATCCTAATTTCCATATATTATATTTTCCTTGCTCACAAACAATTTTCCTTTAATACACAAATAATACAAAAGATGACAAAATCAGGGAAAAAAAGCTAAAATGTCATTTTTTTATACAGATCTGCTAGTATTTAATTCTTTTAGCTTTTTAAAATTTTTATTTTATATGCATTGGTGTTTTGCCTGCATGAATGTCTGTGTGAGGGTGTCAGATCCTGTGGAACTGGAACTACAAATAGTTGTGAACTGCCATGTGGGTGCTGGGAATTGAACTCGGGTCTTCTGGTAGAACAGCCACTGAGCCATCTGCCACTGAGCCATCTCTGCAGTCCCTCTTAGTTTTTATATGTCTGAAAAACTGTCATTTTGCCTTGGATTTGATTTTTTTCCCCCTGCATTAAGTATTTACTTTTCTGTTGTTTTTAATTTATTAATTTACTACTTGATTGCTTAATTTATTTATTTTGAGACAGGTTTTCTCTGTGCAGTAATTCTCGCTGTCCTGGAACTTGCTCTGTAGGTCAGGCTGTCTTGGAAGTCACAGAGATCCTTTTGCCTCTGCCTCCCAAGTGCTGGGATTAAATGCTTGTGCCACCACTGCCCAACCCCTTCTGCTATTTTTTTTTTTTTTTTGAATGGTTTCTCTGTGTAACAGCCCTAACTGTGCTGGAATTAGCTCTTGCAGACCAGGCTGGCCTCGAACTCAGAGAGATCTGCCTACCTCTGTTTCCTGAGTGTTAGAATTAAAGGAGTGCGCCACCACTGCCCGGCTCTCATTTGACTTTTTTAAAGAAATGTTTTATTTTATCTATTTGCATATGTGCATGTCCTTGTGTGTGTACCATGACACACATGTAGTTGGAAGTTTCTTCTGTGTGTGTTTTGGGAATTGAACTCAGGTCATCAGACTTGGCAGCAAACCCTTTTACCTACTTAGTACATTGTTGGTCCCTTAATTTCTAAAATCACATTTATTATTTATTTTTACTTCTTATGTGCTTGAGTGTTTTCCATGTATGCATGCAATGTATGTATGTATGTATGTATGTATGTATGTATGTATGTATGTATGTATACAGTCTGTCTGCCACCCACAGAGACTAGTAAAGGGCATGGGGGCCAGTAGAGGTAATGGAATTTTCTGTTTTTTTTTTTTTTTTTTAATATTTATTTATTTATTTATTATACAATATTCTTTCTGCGTAAGAGGGCACCAGACCTCTTAACAGATGGTTGTAAACCATCATGTGGTTGCTGGGAATTGAACTCAGGACCTTTGGAAGAGCAGGCAATGCTCTTAACCGCTGAGCCATCTCTCCAGCCCATGGAATCTTCTGGAACTGGAGTTACAGACAGTTGTTAGCTGCCATGTGGGTTCTGGGAACCAAACCCAGGTCTTATGCAAGAGCAACAAGTACTTTTAACAACTAACTCAACTTCCAGCCCTATTTATTGTGTCTGTCTGTGGATGTACATGTGCATGTGTGTAGGGGCCAGAGGGGGGTTAGTGGATATCTTTCTCTATTTTGCTTTGTAAATGGAAGTTTCTTTCCCACCTGGTCTCGCAGCCATTCAGTTTCAAATATACAGAGTCTTATATTAATTATAAACTGTTTGGCCTATTAACTCAGGCTTATTATTGCTCTTACAACTTAAATTAACCCATAATTCTTGTCTGTGTTTAGCCACCTGGCTTGGTATCTTTTCTCAGTAAGGCATCTTGCTTCCTCTGTACCTGGCTAGTGACTGCATCTCTGCCTTTCTTCTTCCCAGAATTCTCCTAGTCTGATCACCCTGCCTATACTCCTATACTTCCTGCCTGGCTATTGGCCAGCAGCGTTTTATTAAACCAATACAAGTGACGAATCTTTACAGTGTACAAGAGCATCATCTCACAGCATTGCTTGCCTCCTTTTTTTTTTTTTTTTTTTGGTGGTTGTTCTTTTGAGAGTCTTTTATTGAATCTAGAAGCCCTCAGTGATTCAGAAGCTAACCATTTCAGTTAGATCTGCTGTCCAGTGAGCTCCTGGGATTTTCCTGTATCTCTGTTCTCAGTGCCCAGGTTACAACTTCTTTCCATGATGGCTTTTATTTATTTTTTTAAATTTTTTCGAGACAGGGTTTCTCCGTAGTTTTTGGTTCCTTTCCTGGAACTAGCTCTTGTAGACCAGGCTGGCCTCGAACTCACAGAGATCCGCTTGCCTTTGCCTCCCGAATGCTGGGATGAAAGGCGTGCGCCACCACCGCCCGGCCCATGATGGCTTTTATATAGGTGCTAGGATTCAGACTGGATTCCCTTGTGTACATAACAGCAGTGCCTCATTGCTGTCTATTTTTAAAATTTTTATTTTGTATCTGTTCATTTTATTTTTATTGATTGTTTTGTCTCTGTATATGTATGCACCATGTCATGTCTGGTGCCTGTGGAGGACATCAGATCCCTGGCCACTCTGTGAGCATTAGGAGTCTAGTCCTCTGCAACAGCAATAAGTGCTCAAACCATTGTGCTATCTTTCATCACCCCCTTCTCAGGGAATTTCCTTTGGTCTAGTCTGGCCTTGACTTTCTGTGTAGCTGACACTGGCATTGATCCTCATCCTTCTGCCCTCGCCCCCCACAAGTGCTGTGATTACAGACATACACTATTACTTTGCTTAATCTGTTAATTTGATAATCAATCCTCCTGTAACTGTTGGAAGGTGTAACATTCTCTGTGGCCTGCTTTAATTGCAGCACAAAACTTGTGGAAAGTTTTGTTTATTTCCTGAGCATCTTTCCATCCTAGCTGTCCTGGAACTCACTCTATAGACCAGGCTGACCTCAAACTCAAAGAGATTCACCTGCCTCTGCCTTCTGAATGCTGGAAACAAAGGCATGTGCTACCTGTGCCTGGCGGTAGCAGTATTTTTAACTAACAAATTTTGACATTATTATTATCTTGTTAGTGATTCCCAAACCTCTGAGGTGAGATAATACATTTCTTTTTTCCCGAGAAAGGGTTTCTTTGTAGCTTTGGAGCCTGTCCTGGAATTTGCTCTGTAGACCAGGCTGGCCTCGAACTCACAAAGATCTGCCTGCCTTTGCCTCCCAAGTGCTGGGTTTAAAGGCATGTGCCACTACCGCCCGGTTTACATTTCTGTTAAAATCAATTATTCGATGTTTTTCTGGTCTAGCATGTGGTACATTATAGTGCTTTTTCTACATAGACTTAAAATGTATGCTATAGCTGTCTGAAATGATGTTTCTACAAATACCAATTAGGGCAAGTTGATTGATAGAAAGTATGTCTGCTTTTTTTTTTTTTTTTTTTTAAATATTTATTTATTTATTATGTATACAATATTCTGTCTGTGTATATATCTGCAGGCCAGAAGAGGGCACCAGACCTCATTACAGATGGTTGTGAGCCACCATGTGGTTGCTGGGAATTGAACTCAGGACCTTTGGAAGAGCAGGCAGCGCTCTTAACCACTGAGCCATCTCTCCAGCCCTATGTCTGCTTTTTTTTTATCATTCACTAACAGCTGGCAAGTATTGTATATCTAGTAAACATAGTTGGAGGTTTTGCCTATTTTCATTTTAATGTTTTCAATTATTTTAAAGTTGTGTTAAACCTTAATGTTATAGAATTATGTCTTACTGATTATTATACTAAATTTTATACCTGTAAAGCTTTCTTTCATTAAGTCTACTTTATCTGACATTAATAATACAGACATATCATGGAGATGTGGATTTGGTGTCATAGTGGGTTCTAGGTTTGACTGGGTTTCATGAGACCCTGTCTCAATAAAAAAGTAAGAAAAAAAACCTAGGCAAATAAAAAGAAAGCATAGTAGTAAATCAAAAGAAGCAAAGGAAATAATAAAGCTACAAGACAGCCATATGGTAGCTCTCACCTCTAATTCCAGCACTCAAAAGGCCAAGGCAGCAGCACTACATGAACTCAGGCTACTCTGGCTGCAGATTGAAACTGTCTCAAACAGCAGCTGAGAGCAGCTGGATGGCTCATTGGGTAAGAGAGCTTGTGTGAAAGCCTAGTGACCTGAGTTTAATCCCTGGGATCCATGGTGAAGGGAGAGAACTGGGTCCTGAAAGGTATCCTCTGACTTGTGTGGATGCTTGGTTTCTCTGTGTCTAGACCCACCTATTTAAATTAACACACACACGCCTTTAATCCCAGCACTTCAGAGAGGCAGAGGCTGGTGGATCTCTGTGAGTTTGAAGCCAGCCTGACCTACAAAGTGAGTTCCAGGACAGCCAGAGATACACAGAGAAGAGAAACCCTGCCTCGAAAAATGAACAAATAAACAAAACAAAACAAAACAAAACCACACAAATACACAGATTTTTTTAAAAAGCAGTAAGAAACGAATCAATCAAATAGGAAGCATAAAACTTTAAAAATTAATGATTCCAGAAGTTAGTTTTATCAAGATCAACATAAAATAATCTAGCTAGACTGATTAAAGAAAAGGAAAATAAAAGCACAAGAACTTTATTAGAACTAAAGAGGGATAGTTATTAGTAACTATGTAGTTAATTCACCTACTTTAGATAGACAAATGCTTCAGTAGACCCAACTCACTAAAAATAGGACAAGAAATTAAAAAGGTTTATATCTATTACTGTTTTACAGTGTATTGATTTGAACCTAAGACCTTGCATATCCTAAACAAGTTATGTTCCCCTCATACCAGAAATCCCATGTTTTAATTTTTTTTTTTTTTTTTTGAGACAAGGTCTTTCTATGTAGCCTTGGCTGGCCTGCAACCAGGCTGACCTTCAGCTCATAGAAATTTGCCTGTCTTTGCCTCTTGAGTTCAGGGATTAATTTTTTTAAAGTTTTATTTATTTATCATGTATACAATGTTCTGTCTGCATGTGTGCCTACAGATCAGAAGAGGGCATCAGATCGATTGTGAGTCACCATGTGGTTGCTGGGAATTGAACTCAGGACCTCTGGAAGAATAGCGTCAATGCTCTTAACCTCTTAGCCATCTCTCCATACCTTTAATTTTTAAAAATTACATTTTTTTTATTTATTTTTGAGACAGGGTTTCTTTGTGTAGCCCCTCTCTGTAGACCAGGCTGGCCTCTATCTCTCCATTCTCCTGCCTCTACCTTCCGAGTGCTAGCATTAAAGGTTTGTGGTATCACCGCCTAGCACATTTGCATATTTTAGTGAGTGTGTACACATACATGTATGACTGTGCATTGATTTATGTAGATATTAGAGGGCAACTTTTAGGTTTCAGTTCTTTTTTTTTTTTTTTTTT
>NW_026067894.1:14469960-14475955 GCF_014885135.2 Alexandromys fortis
ACTAACCAAAAAAAAAAGCAGTAAGAAACGAATCAATCAAATAGGAAGCATAAAACTTTAAAAATTAATGATTCCAGAAGTTAGTTTTATCAAGATCAACATAAAATAATCTAGCTAGACTGATTAAAGAAAAGGAAAATAAAAGCACAAGAACTTTATTAGAACTAAAGAGGGATAGTTATTAGTAACTATGTAGTTAATTCACCTACTTTAGATAGACAAATGCTTCAGTAGACCCAACTCACTAAAAATAGGACAAGAAATTAAAAAGGTTTATATCTATTACTGTTTTACAGTGTATTGATTTGAACCTAAGACCTTGCATATCCTAAACAAGTTATGTTCCCCTCATACCAGAAATCCCATGTTTTAATTTTTTTTTTTTTTTTTTGAGACAAGGTCTTTCTATGTAGCCTTGGCTGGCCTGCAACCAGGCTGACCTTCAGCTCATAGAAATTTGCCTGTCTTTGCCTCTTGAGTTCAGGGATTAATTTTTTTAAAGTTTTATTTATTTATCATGTATACAATGTTCTGTCTGCATGTGTGCCTACAGATCAGAAGAGGGCATCAGATCGATTGTGAGTCACCATGTGGTTGCTGGGAATTGAACTCAGGACCTCTGGAAGAATAGCGTCAATGCTCTTAACCTCTTAGCCATCTCTCCATACCTTTAATTTTTAAAAATTACATTTTTTTTATTTATTTTTGAGACAGGGTTTCTTTGTGTAGCCCCTCTCTGTAGACCAGGCTGGCCTCTATCTCTCCATTCTCCTGCCTCTACCTTCCGAGTGCTAGCATTAAAGGTTTGTGGTATCACCGCCTAGCACATTTGCATATTTTAGTGAGTGTGTACACATACATGTATGACTGTGCATTGATTTATGTAGATATTAGAGGGCAACTTTTAGGTTTCAGTTCTTTTTTTTTTTTTTTTTTTTTTTCCCATTTTGGGACCTGGCAATTGAACTTAAGTGGTCAGGTTTGTCAGCAAGTGCCTTTACATGTATAACTGTGCATTGATTTATGTAGATATTAGAGGGCAACTTTTAGGTTTCAGTTCTTTTTTTTTTTTTTTTTTTGATCACCATTTGGGACCTGGCAATTGAACTTAAGTGGTCAGGTTTGTCAGCAAGTGCCTTTACCTGCTGAACTGTCCTGTAAGTCTCAAGTTGCTTTCTTTTGTTCAGGGAAGGAATATGTCAGGATTGAGACAGCCATACAGAAAGTTTTAAGGGGACAGGCTCAGATTCCATCCTTAACCTGGCTCTCATTCCCTGGTTGAGTCAGGTCTGCAGCTACTTTGTTGAGCACTGTAAGCAGAGGTTGGGAGCGAAACAGCCTTTCAGATGCCATGTCCTAGCAGTGAGAGGGCATTAGAGATGTTAGGACTGTTTTTGAGGGTGCCAGACCTGTGTTATACTTAGTGTATGCCAGGGCTTTGTATCTGTGTTTGACCATTATAGTAATAGTTCATCTGGGTCTGGGCCTGTGCTTCAGATGAGGTTAAAGAGCCCAAAATACTTGTTCATAAAGATCTAATAGGAAAGTCAGTGCTGGGTGGAAAGACATCTGGACTTTGATAGGTGACATAGCACTCAGTACCTATGTGGCATAACCACTGCTGTTATTCAAGACATGGAAGTGCTTAGGCTTCCATGGCTCTCAGCTGTTCTTTAAAATGCCATTGTCTTAGGCTTTACATTACAGTTACACTGTCCAGTGAAGCCCACAGTTACTATAACCCTTGGTTTAAAAAAAAAAAAAAGAGTACTCTTACCCTAAATTAAAAATAAGGCAAGGATGTCCAATTTTATTACTTGTACTAATATAGTACAGGGGATAGCTAATTCAATACAGAATAAAGTCATAGTAATCAGAAAGAAGTAAAGCTTTTTTTTCTCTCTCAGAGACAGGGTTTCACAGTTTCTCTGTGTGACAGCTCTGGATGGCTTAGAACTTTCTCTGTAGACCATACTGGCCTCAAGCTCACAGAGATCCACCTACCTTTGCCTCCCAAGTGCTGGGATTAAAGGTGTGCACCACCACTGGCCAGCAAGCTGTTTTTATTTACAAGCAAAATAGTTAAATATATAGATAACCCTATGAAATCTCCAAAATACTTTTAATGAATTTCACAAGATTACAAGTGAAAACATCAAAGTAAAAAATTTAGTTAATTCTTTTTGTATACCAGTAGCAACCAATTGAAATTAAATATTTTTTTTTCAGTTATATATGTTATAATAGGAAACAAATCGTGAATGATTTACAAAATAATAATGAGCTCTGGACACTAAAAAACTGTAGTAGAGGAAAGAAGACCAAAGTAAATGGATAAGACTCTCATGCTCGTTGATTTTATAGTATTCATTATCTTTGAATTGATTTATGGATGAAATATTAAATTATAAGATAAATTTAAGTTTTATCTCTATCATGTAGAGAACCTGGAAGTAGTCCTTCCTATTACAGTATTCAGAATGTATAAATCATAATGAAAAATTTAAGAACATTTTAATCTGCCTTTAAATTTTTTATAGCACACTAATTAAAAATATCTGAACTATAGAAAGTTTGTCTTTTGAAGATTTCTTTCAGAATAATTTATATTATTATGGCGGTTGTGAATTAGAGGATTGAAGACTAGAAATGACCATAAAAACAGAAGCCAAAGAGTGTCAAACTTTCTGCAAATTTCAGGTGATGTTAGGTGACAAATACAGATAATGTCAGCAATAGTGAGAGGGCAAGAGAAGGAGCACTCAGATGGAGGATGGAGTTAGGATAGATATTTTGGGGAGCAATTTTGCAAATACCCACAAATATTTTAACTATCAGTAACTTTTGATACAATTATTGTACTTCTATAAATTTATCTTACAACTTCCTTTAAAGAGATACATACAGCAGTACCCATAATAATAATGTGGAAGAAATGCTGTATGAATTAAGTAAAAAACTATCCAGACAATGGAGGTACATGGAAATGCCACACTCACACCATAATAATTCTTATAAAAATGTTTACTAATGGCTCTCTATTAATTTTACAACAGCAAACATAAAATTGTCCTATTTTATGAACTAAAACCAAGTTAGTATGTACTATGCATATTAAATGAAGAGTTTAAGGCACATATTCAAAATTATTAATAATTCTGGAGTTATGGTCAGTATTCATATAACTTTTAAAATTTTAGAAATATAGAGGGCCGGAGAGATGGCTCAGTATTAAGAGCACTGTGTGCTCTTTCAAAGGTCCTGAGTTCAATTCCCGGCAACCACATGGTGGCTCACAACCATCTGCAATGAGGTCTGGTGCCCTCTTCTGGCCTGCAGACATATACAAAGACAGAATATTGTATACATAATATTTTTAAAAGAAAATTTTAGAAATATAATAATTCTTTATTTTTGATAATTTCACACATAGTAATCAGTGTATCTTTTTTAAAGATTTTTATTATTTTGAGAGACTTAGTGTATTACCTTGGCTATCTTGAAATGCACTATGTAGATCAGTCTGGCCTCAAAGTCATAGAGATCCCTTGTCTCTGTTTCTGGAGTATTGAGATTAAAGGTATGTGCCATGTTTGGCTGTACACATACACACACAGTCTCTCTGGCTCTCTCTCACACACAAACACACATTTATTTAAATTTATTCATTTTATTTTTATGTGTCTAGTGTATGAGTGTTTTGCTTGCATACGTATTTGTTCACCTAGTGCCTGTAGAAGCTAGAAGAGGGCATTAGGTACTCTGGGACTGGAGTTACAGGTGGTTGTGAGCAGCCTTGTGGGTGCTGGGGATCAAAACCTTGTCCTTTGGAAGTGATCTTAACAACTGAGCCAGCTCTTCAGCCCCTAAACAGTATACTGTGATCACATCCACTTCTATCATCCCATGCCTACTTCACCACCATTCATACTTCTTTCCGGAACTCACTGATCTAATCAATAATGTCTGTTGGCACGGTTTTCACTACTTTATCTTGAGCAGTTAGCTGTAGTTGTTGTGAGTTCGTGAGAGCAATGGCTATACCAGATCATGGTGACTATTTTAACACTGGACTGGTTAGCTAGTTTCGTGTGTCAAAATGCCATAACCTAAGCTCAATCCCTAGAACTCACATGGTGAAAAGAGGAAACCAGCTCTTGAAAATTGTCTTGTGATTCCCTTTCCCTTTACATAAACAAAAACATGGTGTTTTTTTTCTGGTTTGTTTGTTTTGTTTTTGTTTTAGACAAAATTATAACAAAATCCGGTGGAAGAAGCTCATGAGATTTCTCAGTATATAAAACAGTCTCTTCATATAAAAAGCCAGATATAGCTGGGTGATGGTGGTGTATGCCTTTAATCCTAGCACTTTGGACACAGAGGCAGGCAGATCTCTGAGTTCAAGACCAGCCTGGTCTATAGAGTGAGTTTCAGAACAGCCAAAGATTTGAAACAGAGAAAAAACAAACAAAAATAAAATGAAGCAAGCAAAACCCCATAAAGCCAGATGTGGTTGTATCTGTAATCCCAGCACTTAGTGGTAGGATGAGAGGTGGTTGGTTATAAGAGAATTGTTTAGAAGTTCAGTAGCCAGTTAGCCTGGAATACACAGAGCAGCAGTAAACAAGGTAGAAAGGGAAATTTCCAACTCCTGAAAATTATTCTCTGACTGCCAAGCACAGTGGCACACATGTTCTTGTACACTAATAATAAAACATGGAAAGAAATTCTAGACATAAAAGAACAGAGTGTAGTGCAGCTTTTTGATAGGTACCTCCCCCCCCCCCTCCCTAGATGGGCTCTGTTTGCTGGCTCCTTTAAGAGAGGTCTTCCTGACTCAGCATTGACAGTGAAGACTGCCCAGCTTCTTTAGGGGAGGGCTTTCTGGTTCATGCTAGTTGCATGATCAGCTCTGGCTCTTTCAGGAGGCCGAATACTTAAATGGTGTCTGTGAGCAGTGTGTTACAAATTGCTTAATGGTAACAGAGACCTGTTCTGACCCTGGAGCTGGGGCAGTGAACATGCCTCTGCCATGTAAGACTGGGCAGAAAGCAGGGCCACAGAGTTGGTCCTAGCCGTGCTTACTTAGCATTAAAAAAAATGCTCCTGATCAAAAAATTATTATCAATATGCATACAATAAAGACAAATTCAGATAAAAAACACCTCTAAATGAGTCACAGAGCTGGATAAATGTGAGTAGGCGAGAGAGAGAGAGAGAGAGAGAGAGAGAGAGAGAGAGAGAGAGAGAGAAGAGAGTATTTATAGATAGTTATAAGAGTACAGTCATAGATTAAAGGAGTAAAGATAATAAAATGAATACTAAACTTGTAAAAAAGTAATAGAATGGGCTGGAGAGACAGCTCAGAGGTTAAGAGCATTGCCTGCTCTTCCAAAGGTCCTGAGTTCAATTCCCAGCAACCACATGGTGGCTCACAATCATCTGTAATGGGGTCTGGTGCCCTCTTCTGACTTGCAGGCACACACACAGAATATTGTATACATAATAAATAAATATTAAAAAAGTAATAGAGTAAAAAGATAAGGCCACATAAAGAAATACAACAGAGAGTCTAGATTACTGTGTTTTCTTTAAAGTTTTTGACTGTAAATGAGCTAAGTACAGAGAGATATTTCATTGTATGGGCTGCTAAGCCAAACCAATATATATATATATATGTTTTAAAGGTATCTGGACTTCAAAATTTGAGTCTAAGGGTATGTTACTGTTAGAAAAGAGGTTCTGTGTTTGTTTCCACAGAAGATAAAAAGCTATAGATTCCTTACCAACTAATATGGTTTGATCAAACAAGACCTGCTAAAGCAATGGACCAGATGATCCAGCATCCATGACAGCTTCAAGACTGCTGCTGTCTAAAATGGACCTACCACACAGGATACCTCATAAAAGGCCTGATTAATAAGTAGTCTAAAAATCAATGCCCAAATTGCCTAAATGATTTTTTTTTTTTTTTTTTTTTTTTTTTTTTTTGGTT
>NW_026067894.1:14476436-14538975 GCF_014885135.2 Alexandromys fortis
AATTATAAAAAAATACAGATGAATAGATAGTCATTTATAATCAAGCTTGTAGTCATGCTAGTTAGGTTTTCTAGATATACAGAGATATATTTCAGATGAATAGGTATTCTTTAAACCTTTCAAAGACTAACAGAATATGGTATTTAAAATGTTTTAAAAACTTTGGACTTTTCATGACAAGTGAGACTCATCTCCTGGCAGCAGCATCTACTTCAAGAGGATGATGGGCATTGAAGAGGCTCCTTATGGAGTTTGTCAGCCATTTGGGCAAGAAACTGCTCTTGCTGGGACTGCTTGATGGTACGCTGTATAAACTGGACATGTAGGACCCACAAAAAAAAAATGACTGCTAAAGTTGCCTAAAGAAGGTGAGACAGTCCTTCAGGGTTCCTGCTTCATATTATCTGCCAGACATTCTGCAGGACACAGAAAAAAGTGACCGACAAACTGCCAGTATTGACAAAACTGTCTTTAAAACTTTCTGCTTCATAAAAAAGTCTGCCAGATGCTATGAGCCTGTAGGCTTAAGGTAGATGCCCAATGTTACAAAAAAACTTTGGGTGACTGTCCAGGCAGCGAGATGTCTCTGTCAGTTCTAGAGATTTTAAAGTTGCTTACAATGCACTTCCTGCTTACGTAGGTAGTATTATATGCTTCTAAAATCTTTAATGGAGCTAAAAAAAAGATAGTTATAATTATAAAAAGTAAATATAAAACTTTAGACTCACAAAAATAAGATAAATATTTTCCGTAATTTTCCAAATGTAAATGGACTAAATATTTTAACTATAATTCTTGCTTTATAACTGTTTTCATTAAATGTAATTTTAGTATGTTAAAGTTAAAACCTTCCATTTTGTTTAGACAGAAAAGGGGAGGTGTGGGATTCCTTTCAGTAGGCTGTGAATATGTTTTATTACCATTGGTTAATAAAGAAGCTACTTTGGGCCTATGGCAGCACAGAATAGAGCAAGGGGGGATTTCCAAGCAGAGATAGAAGAGAAAAGAAGGGGATTCAGGGAGATGCCATGTAGCCGCTGTAGGAGACAGATGCTGGATGGAACCTTCGTATAGGCCACAGCCTGCTACCACATCTGACTTTTTTTTTTAAAAAGATTTATTTATGTATGTATTTTATTTATAAGAATGCTCTATTTGCATGTATACATACATGACCGAAAGGGCACCAGAGAGAAGTCAACAGATCCCTTTATAGATAGGTTGTAAGCCACTTGTCCTTGCTGGGAACTTGGAACCTCTGAGGAGCAGGCAATGCTCTTAACTAATGAGCCATCTCTCCAGCTCCAATTTTTGTTTTTTATTTATTTATTTATTTATTTATTTATTTATTTATTTATTTATTTATTTATTTATTGTTTTTTAAAGTAAATTTATTACTCATTATCGGCAAATATTTGATTTGTACACTTTCTTATATACCTATGTACTTAGGGTCATATTAAAAGTTCTTAGACAAAGTGGTTCACAAAGTAGCTTTTTTTTATTTGTTGAGAATGTATAGTGTTCTATCTGCATGTGTCCCTGTAGGCCAGAAGAGGGCACCAGATCTCATTATAGGTGGGTGTGAGCCACTATGTGGTTGCTGGGAATTGAACTCACAACCTCTAGAAGAAACAGTCAGTGCTCTTAACCTCTGTACCATCTCACCAGCCCCAACTTTTTTGTTTTTAATTGATAATTTTTTTTCATACAATATTTTCTGATTGTGGTTTCACCTCTGTCATTTCCTCTCAGATTTTCCAGACTTCACCCATCTAGCTCCTTGTCCCCTTTCTCTCTTTATTTAGGAAAAACAAACAAACAAAAACAAACCAGGCATATAAAACAAACCAGAATTATATTTAAAAAAACAAAAAGCATGAAAAAAATATATATATACAGAGAGACACAACAAAACTCTTAAAAACACAAAATTGGAAATCATACCATACAAGCAAAAGACCAGTAAGGCCGAAAAAAAAATTAAAAAAAAAGTGCCTGAACAAAGCAATATGAGACAGAAAATTTCTAAAAATACCATTGAGTTGTATTTTATATTGGCCATCAACTGCTGGGCATAAGTGTGTTATGTATATCTAGAGAAGCTCAGTTGGAAGTGTGTTATGTATATCTAGTGAAACTCAGTTGGAAAAGACTAATTTTTCCTTTGAAATGATAGTCAGTTGAAGATAGCTCATGTCCACTTCCTCTTTCTGCACTGGAATTCCATCTGACTTGGCTGTGTGCAGGCCCTATGCATGCTGCAACAAACCTGTGAATCCATGTGCATTAGTCCTGTTGTGTCTACAAGACCCTGTTTTCTTATTGTTCTCCTTTTCCTCTGACTGCTTGAATCTTTCTGTTTCCTCTTGCATAGTTCCTGGCCTCTTAGGAGAAGGCTTTGGTATACCATTTAGGACTCAGTATTCTAAAGTCTTTCACTCTGCACATTGTCTAGTTGAGGTTGTTTGTTTAGTTCCTGTCTACTAATAATGACTGAGACACTGATGGGTTTGTAGAATGTTTCTGCATATTACATGCTACTAATACACATATTTATTAATATATTTGCCTATGCTACTGGCTGGATTTTTACATGAGGTAGAAAGAATGTGGCTATTTTTCTTTTTGAGATTGTGAAGCCTTGCATTATACATGGTATAAGTCTCTTCATTTTCTTGGAAATTTTAAAATTTCTTCAGAGCTGAATAGTGTTCTGTTTTATATAATACAGCAAATTTTCATTATCCATTTATCTGTTGATGGATAAATAAGTTAAGTCTAATTTTTTGCTATAGTGAATAAAGCAGCAGTATCCGGGCTTACAAACATTGGCTTGCAAATATTTCTCTATGGTAGGGCATGGAGTTTTTTGGGTGTATGTTTGAGAGTGAGATAGGTAGGTCATATGGTAGTTTTTGAGAAATTTCCAAACTCCTTTCTACAGTTGCTATATTAATTTGTAACTCCATCAACAGTGAATAAGGGTTCTTTCTCTCCATAGCCTCTCCAACATTTGTTGTCAGGTTTGTTGATGGTAGACAATCATTCTGACTGGGGCTATCTCAGAGTAGTTTTTCTTTTTGTTTTGTTGTTGTTTTTTGAGGCAGTGTTTCTTTGTGTAGCCATGACTGTTTCTGAACTAGCGCTGTAAACCAGGCTTCCTCGAGCTCACAGAGTTCAGCCTGCTACTACCTCCCAAGTGCTGGGATTAAAGGCATGTGCCACCACTGCTTGGCTTTTTCCTTTTTTCTGTTTAAGTTTTTTTAAATGTTTGTTTATTTTTATTAATTTTAAAATTATTCTCTCATACTACATTTCAATGAAAGTTTACTGTCCTTCATGTCCTCCCAGTCCCTGTCATAGGTATTTCCTCCCCCAACCCAAAGTAGTTTTATATTTCCATTTCATTGATGACTAGGGATTTTAAAAAATGGTCATTGACCATTTGTACGTGTGTCCGTGTGTGTACTTGTGTGTGTTTTATTTATTTATTTTTATTTTTTGGTTTGGTTTTTTTTAAGATACGATTTCTCTGTATAGCCCTTGCTGTCCTGGAAATTGCTTTGTAGACCATGCTGGTATCAAACTCAGAGATCTGCCTACTTCTGCCTCCTAAAACTGGGAATAAAAGTGTGAGCCACCATGCCTGACAGCCTTGTTTTACATATGGGTCCTTTATTATATTCCGTTGGTCTACCCCATACCAGTATCAGACTGTTTATCACTTTAGCTCTATAGTATAATTTAAGATCAGATATTATAAAACTGCCAGTGGTATTTTTACTCCTTAAGAATGCTTTGGCTATTTGTGATATTTTGTGGTTCCATGTGAATTCTTGTATTTTTTTCTATACCTGTGAAATACGACATTGGGATTTGACTTGGTATTGCATCAAACTTGTAAATTAATTTTGGTAGTATAGCCATTTCACAATATTAATTGTACCAATTTAGTAGCATGGATTATCTCTCTGTTCTCTAGTATCTTCTGTGGTTTCCTTTTTTAGTATCTTGAAGTTTTTGTTTTTAAAAGTCATTTCTTTGGTTAGATGTATTGCTAAATACTTCTGTGGGGGGTGTTATTTTGAATGGAATATTTTCCTAATTTCTTTTTTCAAAAATATTTATTTTATATGTATGAATGCTTTGTTTGCATATATGTATGCACACCTAGTATCCAAGGAAGGCAGAAGAGGGTATTGGGTCTTTTGGAAGTGAAACTAGAGGTCTGAACCATTGAGCCATCTCTCTAGCCCAATAATTTATTTTCTTGAGAATAGACTGTTGGTATAAATGAAGGCTATTGTTTTTTATTTGTTTTTTTTAATATTGATTTTGTATAATTGATATTGCTTGCCAGCTTCAGTTAATTATTAATGGATGTTGGGAGTTTTGATAACATCTATATTTTGTAGGTAATATTGCTATGTGGTTGATTAATGATGGAAAGAAAAGTTGGGTAGTAAGGGACAGTTAGGAGCCAGGTTTTCCTGTTTTTAATATTTTCATATTAAATTTGAAGATTCTAGTGTTTTAAATATATTGTGCTCAATGTACTTTGTTAAATCCCCAAAAAATACTTCTGAAAATCAGAAATTGCCAAATAGCATAGTTATTTAGAATTAATTTGGAGTATATTACTAAACAGTAAAAGTGGCTTCATATTGAAATACACAAAGGTGACCTTCTGATATCAGTTTGTATCGCTTATCGGTGTGATTCTGGCTGTGTTAGTGTTCTCTTCCAAAAATGTTCTATCATTAAGTCTCTGAGAAATGTTGTGGCTCATGCTTGAAATCCCAGCACTTGGAAGGCTAAAGCAAAGCAGAGTACCATGAATTCTAGGAGTAGTGGCTTCTGCTTCATTCCAGCTCCTTGTCTGTTTTAAAGACCTAGAATTACTCCATACTTGACTCTACTTGACTAGGTCCCACACACTCAGCAGTAGCCACCACTGTAACATGGATGACTTTGATTTTAAGAATAGCACTAGCCACCATTGTAACATTAATGACTTTGATTTTAAGAATACCAAATTTTGGGGCTGGAGAGATGGCTCAGTGGTTAAGAGCATTGTCTGCTCTTCCAAAGGTCCTGAGTTCAATTCCCAGCAACCGCATGGTGGCTCACAACCATCTGAAATGAGATCTGATGTTCTCTTCTGGCCTGCAGGCAGACACACAACAGAATATTGCATACATAAAAAATAAATAAATAGGGCTGGAGAGATGGCTCAGTGGTTAAGAGCATTGCCTGCTCTTCCAAAGGTCCTGAGTTCAATTCCCAGCAACCACATGGTGGCTCACAATCATCTGTAATGGGGTCTGGTGTCCTCTTCTGACCTGCAGGCATACACACAGACAAATGTTGTATACATAATAAATAAATAAGTATTTTAAAAAAATAAATAAATATTTTTTTTTTAAAAAAGAATACCAACTTTCTTCTGGTGAGTATAAAGGGATTCCAAAAAGTAAGATTGAAATATTTGAGAATAATGATATTTTTCTCTCTCTTTTTTTTCAGTTTGAACAGAAAAGTGATGCAGTTTTTGATGAAATTGTAGAGAACTGTAAGTACTATTTGAGAAAAAAAATGGTTATAGTTAGGCTATTTCTGGATTCAGCATTTAACCATTAGGGTGTTTAGTTAGTGTTGAATTGTGGGATGGTCCAGTTCAATTTAGCCTCAATGTCATTATGTTGAGGTGTTTAGATTCTTTTTTATTTTTTGCAAATATTCTTTCAGTTTTTATTGTGTTAAAACATAGCAGTACTGTGCTGATATGGATTGTATAGCTTGTACTTATTTTTTTTCTCTTTAAAGCTTTTGCTTAGTTTGCAGTCTTTTTAGATGTTGTGTGATAGATTATAAAAGTAATACATTCAATTGCAGTACAGAATGAATAAAGTGGAAAGTAAACATATTACTATTTTCAAAAGATTTAACTAGCCTTAAGAGTTTAATATATATCTTTCCAGACTTTTTCTATGAATGTATACATGTGTATGCTATATGAGGTTTATGTTCAGGAACCACATGAATATTATTCCTGCTTTTTTTGTTCAACTGTATAGACATCTTTCTGTGCCCATGGCTATAGACCTATTGTATGTATCCTTTTAATTGCTACTGAGTATTTTATTACAGGGCTGTAATGTAACTAGCTTCCTTTAAGTAAACATATAAACAATTTTAAATTTTTGTTATAAACAATACTGAATATGTTTTGCTATCTACACTGCTTATTTGTTCAAATATTTTTTAGGATAAATACAAAGAATGGAATTGAGTTTTACAAGATGTTCATACTTGTTTATGTATGGGCAAATTTTGTCATCTAGAATTCTTTAGGGGAATGCATTTTTTTCTTTACATTTACCTGCTCTTCCATGTTTCTGAGTACCTTCCTTCTCCTTACAGTTAGTTTGGTAACAGTTTTTTTTAGTGGTAACTAATAATTACTAATTCTCCTAGTCTATAATGGGTTTAGCTATTGAATGTTCTATTTGCAAGCAGTAGAGTCTAGCTAGAAGAAACATCTGTCTGTCTCTCTGTCTGTATCTATCTATCTATCTATCTATCTATCTATCTATCTATCTATCTATCTATCTATCATCTATCTGTCTATCTATCGTTTTGAAGATTAAGTCTAGGACTTCTCATAAACAAGTGCTCTACCATGGAATGCTATTATTTCAGCCTCAGAAGAGAAATTTTAGATGTACAATGAAATATTTCACAGTATTTAATGAGGAAGTAAAGAGCAAGTCTTCAGCAAAAGATCATGGACATTGTTTCTTGTAGTGTTCCCGGAAAGCAAGTTTGTTTGATTGACTTTTTTTTGAGACAGGACCTTACTATGTAGTTTGGGCTTCTCTGGAGCTCAGTATATGTAGACTAGGCTGGTCCTGGACTTAAAGAATCTTGTCTGCCTTTTCCTGCTGGAAATAAAGACATTTATCAGTATGCCTAGCTTGATCGACTTTAAACAAAGATTTATTCTTAATTTTGTTTCTGTGTGTGTCTTTGTATGTGCACATGAGTGCTGGTCTTCAAGGAGTCCAGAGCATCAGATCCTTCTGAAGCTGGAGTTTTCAAGTTGTGTAACATAGGTCATGGGAATTGAACTCAGGTTTTCTGCAAGAACGGTACATGCTTTTAACTGCTGAGCTATCTCTTTAACCACTTGATTGACTTAAATTATTTTATTTTATGAATATAGATATTGGCTTGCTTGTATGTCTGTGTATCACATGCATGTCTGGTATATGTTGGATCCTCTGAAGTTAGGGGTGGTTGTCAGCTGTTATGTGTGTGCAATCAAGCACAGGTTCTTGGAAGAGCATTCAGTGCTATTAACCACTGAGTCATCTCTCTGTCCTCTGGAAGTTTATCCTTTTGGAGTTCTAGCTTAATTTTATTTTCTTTTTTTTTTTTTTTTTGTTTAATTGTTTGTTTGTTTTTAAAGACAAGGATTCTATATAAAATTAGAGACAGTCCTGGAACTAGCTCTTGTAGACCAGGCTGGTCTCGAACTCACAGAGATCCGCCTGCCTCTGCCTCCCGAGTGCTGGGATTAAAGGCATGCGCCACCACCGCCCGGCTTCTAGCTTAATTTTATACATTGTGTTTAAAGTTTCTGTCTTGTTTTTATTTGACGGTATGACAAAAATCACATATTGTAAAAGTAAGCTTAAGTCAAAACATTAAGCAGTCCTTTCAATTTGGTAATTCAGTCAGCTAACAGAAATGACAGTATTGTAAACTCATTTGATACTGTTGTCAGTTTTAGTAAAATAAATAATATCCATATATGCTAGAGTGGTATGAATTGATTTCTAGAGTAGAAATTTCCTGTCATTTCTTTTACTTTCTTATATGTATATTAATTTAAAAAGATTATGATTGAACCACCTTGATTTTTCTGCTCATCTTTGAACTCATCGTTGGTGGTCAGAAAGAACCAAATATTAAAACAGCAGCTAGAGTTAATCCCTCCACTATTATAGCTCATTTTCACTACTTTTTTTCTCTACTACATTTTTTAACCAAATAATTTTTAAATACCTCCTGTAAATACACTTTTGCTCGGGTCTGTGTATTATTAATAGAATTCCTACAATAAGATCTGCCTGCCTCTTCCTCCCAAGTGCTTGGATTAAAGACATGCACCACCATGCCCAGCTTCCATTAAAGATTTATGTTCAGTAAAAGTTCTTGAGATACCAGCTCATCATTGAATAACTGCTAATATCATTGATAGAGTAAGGTTCCTTGAGAATAAACTTGACAGATTTCAAAGGAAAAATGAGAGCATTGCTAATTTGTCATGAAATAGTCACTTACATTCAGAACATTTGTTTTGATAATTTATACTAGTTTGTTAAAAGCTATATGTATATCTTTCTCGTTTAAATGGTAAAGAACAGTTTTATTTGGAAAATAAAGATGACACACAACCTTGGTTAAATTATAGAAGGGTCAGAAATATACTGATGTCTTTGAAGATTTGGATTCCACTTACATGCTTCTCATTCTTTCAAAAAATCTATTTTATTAATAGGGAAATAGTGAGTTTCACTCTTGTTATATATTTCTCTTATTTATTTTTAATTATAACTTAAATTTGTTATTGTATGTCCAGAGTAGGGACCAGGTGTATCACTATACACATGGGAAGGGCAAAGGACAACTTTGGATTTGACTTTTTTTTTCTGTTCACTGAAATGTGGGTTCTAGGCATCAACTCAAATCTATAGACTTGCTTAACAAATGTCTTTCCCTGAGCTACCCAACTACTTCTGTCTTGTCTTTTTGAAATAAGATTCACTGTATCTCAGGCTGTAGCCTCGAACTGTATAACCTAGACTGGTCTTAAAAGCTTGCCTCTCTTGGATTGGAGAGATAGCTCAGAAGTTAAGCGCACTGACTGCTCTTCCAAAGGTCCTGAGTTCAGTTCCCAGCAACCACGTGGTGGCTCACAACCATCTGTAGTGAGATCTGGTGCCCACTTCTGGTCTGCAGGCATACATGCAGGCAGAATACTGTATACATAATAAAAAATATAAATCTTAGAAAAAAAAACTTGCCTCCAGTACTTCTACCTTAGCTGCTGCTTCTTCTTTGTCATTGTCTTTTTTTTTCCTCCCTGAGACAAGGTTTCTCTGTAACTTTGGAGCTTGTCCTGGAACTAGCTCTGGTAGACCAGGCTGGCCTTGAGCTCACAGAGATCCTCCTGCCTCTGCCTCCCTAGTGCTGGAATTAAAGGTGTGTGCCACCATCACTCGATTTGTCATCATCTTTTTTTTTCCCTTTTTTTTCCCTCTCTTGGTTTTTTTTTTTTTTTTTTTTTTTTTTTTTTTTTTTTTTGAGACCTGGTTTCTATCTATATCCCTGGCTGTCTTGGAACTTAATCAGTATACCAGGCTGGCCTTGAACTCAGAGAGCCACCTGTCTCTGCTTCTTGATTGTTGGGAGGTTGCACCCTCCTCCTCCTACCCGGTTAATTGCTAGGTAAGAAAATGCCCTCCATGGTGGTAATGCATGCCTTTAATCCAGCAATTGAGAGGCAGAGGAAGGTGGACCTCTGTGGGTTCAAAGCCAGCCTGGCCTTCATTTTTTCCCACCAGCCATTTGAAATGTGAAAACAATGTAAGAGAATATCAGGTGTTCTTGAAGTTGGTACCAGGTTTTGTTTACTTACTTCCCTTTGTAGGTGATTGCGTATAGTTTAGGAATGTAAATTCTCAAGTTTTGTAGGAATACAAAATTCAAATCCAGTAGAGCAGTGGTGGTGCACACCTTTAGTCCCAGCAAAGACCGAAGCAGTTGGATCTCTGAGTTTGAGGCCAAACTGGTCTATAGGACTACACAAAGAAACCCTGTGTGGAAAAACCAAAGAAAGAAAGAGAGAGAGAGAGAGAGAGAGAGAGAGAGAGAGAGAGAGAGAGAGAGAGAGAGAGAAAATTAATTCCTGTGAAAATTTCATTTGTTTACACTTTTGGCATTTGTTGTCACCTTAAGTCTGGCACATACTTATCTGTCAGACTTAAAAAATATTAACAAAATAGGTGTTATAATATGTAACTCACTTTATGTGTTGTTATTTATTTTACATTTATTTATATTTGTGTATTTGTGCAGTGTGTGTTTGTTCCACAATGTTTAGACAGGAGCCAGGCTACAACTTGTAGGTATCTGTTTTCTTCTTTTACCATGTGGGTCCTGTGAATCAAACTCAGGTCACCAGGCTTGGTTTGGTGTCAGGTACCATCCTGCTTGTCCTTCATTTTGTTTTCAATTTGTATTTTCTTCATTAGTTATCATTAATAAGTTTTTCATGTATATTGACCATTTGAAAATTTTATGAGATGACTTTTTAATTTGCTGCCCATTTTCTGTTGTTGATCTTTATTGGGTTATGGCAACTCTCTAAATATATGGTACAATGAACATTCTAGTTACTGCAGTAGTGTTTTTACCTCTGTGATATACTTTGCATATGTTGAATCTAATTTTAATGTAGTTGAATGATAATAAATGGATTATTATTTTTCTTTGTGGTTCAAATTTCCCATTTGTTTTATTTTGGATAATCCTGGTTTTAGTTTGGAAAATCCTGGTTTGGAAAGGTAGATATAGGGATTTGAATTATAGTGCAGCTGGTAGAATACAAACTTAGCATGGCTGAAGCCTTAGGTTTATTCTCCTGCACTGCGTGGATCAGGCATGGTAATATACACTTGTAATCAACATTTCCTAAGTGGAGGCAGGTGGATCAGGAGCTCATGGTCATCCTTAGGACATAGCAAGTTTAAGCCTAGTCTTAGATATAGGAGATTTATTTAAAACTAACTAAATAAATTAAACAAGATCAGTTATATTTCAATCAATGATCATTGGTTTTGCCTTTTTAAAAAAAAGATTTATTTATTATATATGTGTAGTGTTCTGCTTGCATACATGCCTCCACACCAGAAAAGGCATCAGATCTTATAGATGGTTGTGAGCTACCATGTGGTTGCTGGAAATTGAACTCATTCCCTCTGAAATAATAGGCAGTGCTCTTAACCTCTGAGCCATGTCTCCAGCCTGGTTTTTCTTTGTCTCCAGCCTGGTTTTGCCTTATTTTTTTGTTTGTTTTGTTTTTTGATGCAGAGTTTCTTTGTATAGTCCTGACTGTCCTGAGACAGCCTGGCTGTATACAGACCAGGCTGACCTTGAACTCACAGAGATCCACCTGTCTCTGCCTCCCAAGTGCTGGTATTATTAATTGACATTTCTTTTGTTGATTGTTGGTCTCTTCCTATGTGTGGAATGTTTATTAAAATTCTTGCTTTTATATGTTTTGGTTGTTTTTTTATTGCCCTTTGCGATGCAGTACAATGAAATCATTTTAACTTTTATCCTTTGTTTTTTGATTAATTTTATTAGTGTTTGTAGTCGCATTTTTTATTTTTTTTTATCTTTTTTTTTTCGCATTTTTATTTTATATTTTTATTCAGTAAATTTGTGTTTTATACTGATACTTTTTGTCATTAAAATATTGGCTATTACCTTCTGACTTAATAATTGTAACATGGCTTCTCTTATTTTTCTTTCTTTTTTTTAAAAATTATTTATTATGTATACAACATTCCTTCCCTGTATGCATGCCAGAAGAGGGCACCAGATCTCATAATAGATGGTTGTGAGCCACCATGTGGTTGCTGGGAATTGAACTCAGGACCTCTGGAAGAGTAGTCAGTGCTCTTAACCTCTGAGCCGTCTCTCCAGCCCCCTCTTATTTTTCTTTTAATGTTTGAACTTAGATTTATCTAGAAGTAATGTCTGTGTGTTTCATGTCAGGTTTTTCTGAATGCCTGTCTCTTTCTGTCCTGTTACCTGTTAATGTAAATAGGTATCAAAATTTCTTGCAATATTATTTGTTAGTATTGATTTTTTATTTATTATAGAACTTAAATTGATTACTTTATTACATGCATTTCATTCATGAAATAGTTTGAGAGTACATAGTACATGGCTCGCTCAATAGAGAAGATGACTTTAGAATGCTGATAGCTGGTAGAATGCTGAGCTGTATATCTCCCTAATCTCTTTCGATGATGTTTTTTTGGTTTTTCGAGATAGGGTTTCTCTGTAGCTTTGGTGCCTGTTCCGGAACTAGCTCTTGTAGACCAGGCTGTAGACCTGCCTCTGCCTCCCAAGTGCTGGGATTAAAGGCATGCGCCACCACCGCCCGGCTTCGATGATGTTTTAAGCAATTGGAAAATAAGGCTATGAAAATATCTGTGCAGTCTTTCGTTTCCTGCCTGTCTCTGCTGTGTGCCATGAGAAAGTAGACATGTTGATGCCTCACCTGTGAGTTCTTTATTGTATATTTCCCCTCAGATTTTAGTGTCTGTCTCAGGTGATAGGATATACACCTTCCATTTCAGCACTTGGAGGCAGAGACAGGTAGATCGAATGAGTTCAAGGCTTCCCTGGTCTTCAAAGCCAGTTCTGGGACAGCCAGGGCTACATAAAGAAATCGTGTCTCAAAAAAGAAAAAAAAAATTAGGATCCTTTTACCATCTATTGTGTGATTTTATTTTAAATTATTTTATTTTATTATGTGTGTATATTGGTATTTTGTCTGCTTATATTTCTGTTTGATGGTGTGGAATCCCCTGCAACTGGAGTTACAGGCAGTTGTTAGCTGCCATATGAAACCTGGGAATTGAACCCAGGTTCTCTGGAAGAACAGCTAGTTCTCTTTAACTGCTGAGCTAATTCTGTAGCCTTTATTTTAAAACAGAATCTCTCTGTGTAGTCCTTGCTGTCCTGGAACTCTGTGTAGACCAGCCTGGCCTCAAACTCACAGAGATCCACCTGCTTCTCCCTCGCAAGTGCTGGGATTAAAGCTGTTTCTGTTTTTTGAGTGCTGATATTAAAGGAGTGGGCACTACACTTGCCTCTAAAGATTTAGTTTTTAAATTTTATGCGTATGGATGTTTCTATGTATGTAAGTGTGCTACATGAGTGCCTGGTACCTGCAGAGACCAGAATGGGACATCAGATTCTGGAACTGGTGTTACAGATGGTTGTGAGTCACCATATATGTGCTGGGAACTGAACCCAAGTTCTCTACAAGTGTATTAAGTCTTCTGCAAAAGCATCGAGTGCCCTTAACTGCTGAACAGTCTCTCTAACCCTTTGTGAACTGTTTTGAAAAGCATACAATTAGGATTTTTCAGTTTTTTTATTTCACACTAATTATCAAGCATTTTACTGATGTAAACATATAAAGGTTTCTCTTTTTCTGATTTTGATTTTATTATGAACTCCAATCTTGACCCCCCGTTGTCATATTTGTTAGTAGGTACCACCCCCCCAATCATCTTTGTAGCTTTGTAAGTAACAGCAGCCGTTATAAGAGTTTTTACCCTTTACATTTTGTCCTTATAACCTGTGGTAGTACTTACTTACCACATATGTGCTATGAACGGCTGTGGCTTGCCTTATAGAACAGGGGTCTGTGGGAGCTGATCAAGGGTTGTGGACTAACTTACATTTTAGAAACATGCCTTTGAAAAAAAAAAGAAACATGCCTTTGGAGACGGTATCTTGAAGGAAATTTTTATTTGGACTCTGCATAGTTAAATCGTGATTGTAAATGAACAAATAAAGGATTTTTATTAGATTATAGATCCAAGTTAAAGAGCTAACCACAGAAAGCTTTTTGAACTGATTAAACAAATATGCTATTCATATTTTCTGTCTTTACTTTTGACAAGATCCTTTTTGCCTATTCTTGGACCAATTAAATGTGATTTAGGCATAGGAATTGTAAGGATGCGGTTACTTTGTAGGTAGTTATGTGGATTTAGTGCACTGAAAATATAGGACAGGAAGAGATTTGGACTCTTCAGAATTAGGTACTGAATAGAAGATATTAATGAAGTAATATCATTGATAGAATTTATTCATGGGAAAGAGGAATTGAAATAATTTTTTCTCCTGAATAATTGTTGGTGTCATTTACTCAAGTAAGGGAGAAATAAGAACTGCACGTTTGAAATGAATGAATGAGTTTGCACTTAGGTAAGTTGGAGTTCCTTAGGGGAGGAGAGCTAATTAAATGTAGGTACCTAAATCTACCTTGGGATCTATTCATTCATTCATTCATTCATTGATTCATTCATTGATTCATTCATTGATTCATTCATTCATTCATTCATTCATTCATGTTTATCAAGGCAAGTTTTCTCCATGAGTCAGTCTTGGTTGTCCTGGAACTCGCTCTGTAGACTAGGCTGACCTCAAACTCACAGAGATCCACCTGCTTCTCCCTCGCAAGTGCTGGAATTAAAGCTATGCTCCACAACCACGTGGTTCTATTTATTTTTATATTATGTGTGTGATTTTTTTTTTTTTGTCTGAACATATATCTGTGCATCCAGTAGAAGGTATTGGAATCCTTTGGAACTAGAGTTACAGAGGTTTGTTAGCCACAATCTGGGTGCTGAGAATCAAACCCATGTTTTCTGGTAGAGCAGTCAGTGCTCTTAACCACTGAGCCATCTCTCCAGCCTCACTAAATCTATCTTGGAAGAAAAGAGGAAGTTAAAGTTGGGGTATATCTTTGTGGGAAAGTGCTTGCCTAGAACGCACAAGCTTCTGGCTTTCATCCTAAAGTACCATGGTTTCAAAAAAGAAAGAAAAAGTCAATAGCACAGGTCAAGATATATGCAAATGAATAAAATAATTTAGTCTGAGTATGTGAAACAGGAAACTTGGAATCTTGGAGAATATTGAAGCCATGAACAGAGTATAAAATAAATTAATATGTAGGAAGAAGTACAGTATCAAAGAGATAAGCTTTTTACACAGTCAGTTGGCTGTAACTGAGGTTGTTGTGGGCAATTCTAGTGGGAAGTTCTGAGACCAGCGAACTAATGCTTTGTTGTTAAAGTAAAGCTAGGTAAAACTTGTTTAAAAAAGAGGTATGTGAAGGAAAGCTGAACCTTTGTAATAGGACAGACTGGCTTAGAGTTTTGAAGGGTAGCAAGTTAGCTAAATTTATTTTTATGTTTGCATACTTAGCATAGTAAACTTTTACTTTATTGAATCTGTGAGTGCAGAGAAAAATGGGACTCTGGGATTAAAGACTTTCATTATATTATTATGAATGCTTTAGTCTCAACTCTGCAGAACACATAATATTAAAAATTATAATTATCACTTTCATATTCCTTTCTGTGTTTTAATTTGCGAGTAGCTTTTTATAAATACTGTCATTAAACCTCACCACAAAACTAATTTCCAAGGTGAGTATTAGATTGTTTTATATACAGATGGAGAATTTTTTTGCTTTGTAATTTCAATGCAAATAGGTCTGTTTCGGAAGTTGGTGCTCCTTTCTCAATATCATGTTGTTTTCTTTGTAACCTGAAGTTGGTCTTTCAAGTTTAGGCTTCCTGTTTCCTTAAGTGTCAGGGATATTCTCATCAGAGATGCTAAATGATTACTATTGTAATATTACCTATATTTTGTTTGACAAAAAGAGATATATTGGTTTAAATGGCAGACAGACCTTATAACTGCGGTCCTCCTCAGTACTGTCACTTGTCTAAACAGTTTCTTACTTTTTAAGGTGGTGTCATGGATACAGAAATGTCTGAAGACACAGACCACAACTTAACTCCTACCCTTGCCAGCATGTCTTATGGAATGCCGAATCAAACAGGATCTGAAAATTCATTGCTGGACGAAGATGATTATTTTTTGAGCTCTGGGGATCTTGCAGGAATTCCAGTCGTTAGTAGTGACAATGAGGATGAACAGGATTTTAGTTCAAAGGACAATCTGGTTTCTTCAATTCATACTGATGATAGTTTGGAAGTAGAGAGAAGAGCCTCTCATGAATCAGACAATGAAAACGAAATGCAAATTCAAAATAAATTAAAAAAAGACTTTCCTAAACAGTTTGATCAGGTTTCTGTCTTTAAATCAATACGGAAAGATTTTTGTTTAGTAAGAGAAAACAGCAAAGAGACATTTTCTGCAAAGGAGAAAAATAGAGACTTAACTTATCATGAACGTGAAAAACGGTTGGATAAACCCCATAAAGGTTTGGATTCAAGGTTGAAAAGCAGTTTTTTTGATAAAGCAGGTAATAATTATTGGAATAGAACCATAAAGCACAATAACAAAGTACCTATAATGGAGCTTTTATTACTTGTAATGTTAAGTGAAATATGAACAGTTTTAAACTCCTTGTAAGCTCTTGTTTTTATTTTGTCCTTATTCTTCAAAGTGATTGAATTTCTCTTCATAACATGTAGTTGTGGTGTAAGTGGTTGAAAAATAGCTCTAAGCCGTAGTTTTTCCCCTTCTTGAGTTGCAATATTTTGATGAAAGGCAAGATGCTTGTATCACCTGTTTATTTTCTTTGGTTGAATATTAGAATCTGAAATTGGACTTAGTGTCTTTGTGCTGTAAGCACTGAGTTAAATTGCTATCCTATCTATTAGTCTAAACTAGAGAGTTGAAACAAAGTGCCCCATTTTCTGTTTTAGTTCATTAAAGTTCCTTTTGATTCTCTTTGCACAATGCACCCTCTATTCTAGATCTAGTCCTGTTCTTTAATGTATCACACATTTCTTGTATGCTTTCCTTTCTTGATGTTTCATTTTTACTCTCTTTGTATATATACACCTATAAAATTACTTCTTATCCATTGAAGCATAATTCATAAATCTTTCCCACTTTGTAGTCGTTCCTAAGAATGGTTTTCTTATATTTCCACAGAATTTTGTTTTACGCCTTATTTATAGTATTTACTGACTTGTTTCTTGAGAGTCATTTTGTATCTTACTCATCTTTGTATTCTTAGGACTTTTCCTTTTACAAGAAGATTATAATCCTTTCCTAATGTTAAATTGATATTTAGGAAAGCAGCTACACCATATCAATCCATGTACTTCTTCAGACAATCTAAGGAAATAAATTGCAGAAAGAACAAATCAGTGTTTTGAAGAAACGTAACTGTTTAGCTGAACATTTATTATATACTAGATTCTTCATTTATTTCTAATATATGTGATTAGGTTATCTATATATTTTACTATCTATTAATAGATATTGTTCTGGGAGTCTTTTCTGAAGGAGCTTGTCTAGTAATAGAAAAGATAAGACAGTTAGAAAGTAGAGGTGCTAATGATGAGTTGAATAGTTCAAGATTGTATGTGCAAGATAAGATAATAATAGAAGAGTAAATAACTGGGGTGTTAGTTAATGTGATTGCTCTTTTCACTTTTGAGACAGAGTCTTAATCTTCAGCTCAAGCTGGCCTGGAACTCACTGCAGTTCTCCTACCTTGTCTCCTAAGTGTTTAACAGGTGTGTGAGCCACCACACCTAGTCGGAATTTGCCTAACTCCCTTACATGCTTTCTATTAGACTCCAGACCTTTTGGCGTGTTAAGACAAGTGTTTTACCCCTGAACCAAATTCCTAACTCACTTGAAATTCTTAGGAGAGAGACTTAGTGGACAAGGGATGTTTTCCTATAGAGGTGAGTTTTGAACCGAGCAGAGTCTGGAAACTAAGTATTAGAACAGAAAGCAGAGACTTGGGGAACTTAGCAGAGTGTCAGAGGAGAACAAACAATTTTCAGAGCATCGTAAATCAAGTCACCATTCTGTTTGAGCAAGGAAAGCAGTGTGGTAAGGCTAAATGGTAGGGGAGAGCAGGTTGTGTGGAACTTTGAATGAAACTTTGTGTTCTTTGGAACTTAGCTCACTCATTCTTTTTTGGAATAGTGAGATGATTTCAAATAATAGTCTTTTAGGTCTTTCTTTATAAGATTTGTTATTCATATACATGTGTTTGTTTGTTTGTTTTCTTTCAATAGCTAATCAAGTTGAAGAAACATTACATACTCATTTACCACAAACCCCAGAAACAAACTTTAGGGTAAGTTTTCAGTATGTATGTAGATTGCTGTTAACCGTGGCAAGTGTCAAAGTTTTCTTTATGTCACTTTCAAAATTTTGCTTGTGTTAGAAAAAGCACTGACTTTTTTAAAAAAAAATATTATTTGCATAAGGCCATCTTTGGAGATTTTTTTTTTAAAAAACCTTGGCGTTTAGGTTCTTTATTTGCATTTGATATTTAGACCTATAGTTCATCAGCTTTAGGCATAGGGACACCGATGTCTGTCCATAGCATTAATTTCCAGTGAGCTTTTCTTTGGTTATTAACCCTGAGGAGGAATAATTTTTAAATTTGAATATTTATTAATCCTTTATATTGTGTTTTAGGATTCCAGCTATCCATTTGCCAATAAAGAATCCATTGGTTCGGAACTGGGAAATTCCTTTGCGTCAAATATTAGAATTAAAGAAGAACCTTTGGATGATGAGTATGACAAAGCAGTGGCGCCTCAGCAGGGACTACTAGACAGAGTTAAAGATGAACCTGAAAATGCTCAAGTAAACATTTGACCTTTCCCCTTGTTTCGTTTTGTTCCACACATCAACTTACTCATTTGAAAGAGGAAGTGCTTAGTAAATAGTTTATTGGCAGGATGAAAAGAGTTTGTGATTGAAGCAACTTGAATTGCTTTGCAAGGCTGTAGTAAGAATTACATGAAAGTGTTCCTGAAGAGTTATTAAGACTTGTAATTTTCTCTGTGTTTTAATAACACTGTGGGTTTTGTGGGCATTTTAGTACAGAATTGGGAGACTGGTGAGTCTTTGAGGTTTCAAGACTTGAGACAGCAGAAGAGGCTGAAAATTTAGGAGGAGGGTGACACATGGGATGATTTAATTCATAGAGCCTTCTACTACTGATGAGGTACAGGTTAGGTATGCCTTTAGCTGTCTTTCAGGAGGGCTAGTGGACAGAAATATCTTTGGAAGGGTTAATTAATTGAAGAACCAGATTATTGGAAAAGAGGCATTGGTGAGTGATTCATGATTCTAAGTTTAAGATGGTTGAGTAGTAAGGACAAGGATCTAGCTGTGCAGTTTCAAGACTGCTCTGGAAGTAAGTCATAGGAGTCCTGCAAGTGAAATTCAGCAGTCACTTAAGTTACCCATTGATGGCATTGCAGTGGTTGGAATGGAAGAAAGAAGCTACACCACAGGCTGTAGTTACTGTGAACTGTAGGAAGGGATTTAAGCAATGAAATATAGTAGCAGCTATTTGAAGGTAGGCTGTATTCAGATGTCATGAACTCAGAAAGTGAAAAATAGAAAACACAGATTAGCTGTTTCTATGAAATAATATCTAAGAAAGCTTACCTTTTTCTTATTTTACTCTATAAGGGATTTGTGAATGAGACATGTATAGAAGAGAATTTTTCGTGGAGTCTTCTTTGAGCAGGATTTCTCACCCTTAGCATTACTGATATTTGGAAGAAGCCAGTTCTTTGTTATGACAACATGCTCTGTGTTTTGTAGGTTCTCTACCTATACTTGTTGCCACTTGTAGCCTTCTACCTCTCCAGTTGAAACAGAAACATTTTCAGACACTGCCAGATATTCCTGGGGAGCAAAATCATTTACTATAGAGCACCCCTGTTTGAGATCAAACAGAGAAAAGACCAGGCAGCTATAGAGTATAATAAGATCCAGAAGGAGAGGCAGGTGGTTTGTGAAAGGCGCTGACACTTAATTGCCTGTCAGAAATAGTGTTTGTTTTGGGGAGAGTGCACCATGACCAGAGGAGCCATGTGAGGTAGACCATTCAAAAGTCACAATACAGTATATCATAAACAGCATATTAGGACTTTAAAGGAAAAGAGAGACATCCTTTTAAAGTTTGGAGAAGAGCTTTATTAAGGATAGTTTAAAAGTAGGAGTAAGCGGGGTAGTGGCTTACTAAATTTAATCCCAACTATTGGGAGACAGAGCCAGGTGGACCTCTGTGAGTTCAAGGTCAGCTTGTTCTACAGAGTGAGTTCTAGGACAGCCAGGACTACACAAAGGAAACCCTTTCCTGAAAAACCACCCAATCAGTCGATCATTAATAAATAAATGAATAAGTGGGAGTAGGAGAAATAGCTGCTAGGACGTGATGAAAGGAGAAACCTAGAAAAGAAAATCTTCAGAGAAATCACCTCAACAAAGGAAAATCTCTGTTTTTATATCTTTTCATGGGGTGGCAGGAGGTTTCATAATACGTGATTTAGCTCAGCATAGCATATGTGGCAAGGACCATGGAAGATCCAGGTACCATGAATTAGGAATTGTTCGACTAGAGCGTGGCTCATTAACTCTAGAGAGAGAGTTCAGTGAGACCTATCCTATTTCTTCAGTCTGTGGGGTTTGACCTCTTAAAGGGATAGGCATACAATTTTTTATTGAGGTAGTTGACAACACAGACAAGAATTCAACAATACTAAAGAACAGGTAGAGAAATGAGGATGGTGATAGACCTACAGAAATTGGGTAGATATGAGTGCAGTTGGCTCAACAAAGACAGTAGAATGAATTTGAAAATATTTCAGTAGATGTTAGATTAAAAGTAGTTTGTAGAAACAAGAGAAGTGGAAATCTTGGGTATTTGAATTAGTTATTAATGTCCTGATTGCCTGGGAAAATTCATGTGTCCTTGTGTTCATGTGAAGATTATAACCATTTCTAATCTCTCATATTCCCATGTGGACAAGGAAAATTCATAAGAAGTCATTATGCTGGAGAGTACTGAAGGCTTTTCTTTCTTTTGTATGTGACCCATTGAGCTTTCCTCAGGATAAAGGGTAAAGTTAAATAAGTGGGGGATAGAAGGAATTGGGAAAATTATTAGTATTGTTTTTAAAGCAGAGCTTCCAGTGGCTAGGGAGTATCAATAGGATGGAATGGATAGAGGCGCCTGTATTCTATACACATACTCAAAGTTACAAAATATGTTATAAAATACTGAATATTGAGTTTTATAATGATTATGGGGAAGAACTGCTTCAGTTGCTCACTACTTATTTGTTTGGTCTCTTGGGAGTAAGCAGTCCTGTGGGTAGGTTCTGATAGACACAGGATCACAGAATGGTCTTTGTCCTGTCTCCACAGTAGACTAATCACAGCACATGAGTGGCTAGAGGTGGGTTTCCCTGAGCAGTTGTTTCTGTTTTCAGTCAGACCTGTGGTAGTTCCAGAAATCCTGCAAGGGAAGAGGCCAAATATAGCTAACTCTAGATGCTGGTTCTTTCCTTTTCACTCTCCCCTTCCCGCCTACATTCTACCCCCTCATTTCCCGCATGCTTTCTTATACCCCTTCCCAATCACTGAAATCCAGATTTCTTCCTTTTTCAGTACTGTGTAACACTTTATTAATTTTACTCATTCTTAATAGCCCAGAAGTAGGAATTATAAAATATCATTTATTTGCTGTCACAAGCAGTACTCATAACGTACTGACAGAATTTGTGACTCTGGTTACCCTTTTCTTTAATCATCATTTACTAGTGACTTCTCTCTCTGCTTAGTTTTGTAGTTTTGCTTTCAGTGTGCTTTTTACTGTTCCAAGTTGGTCTACATTCAGACCACTAGGTTGCTAAAATGTCCGTATATGTATCTCAGTTATACCCCATTGTGTTTAGTTACTTGTTAGTCATCTTCTTGCTTCTTTTACCTAGCATAAAATCATTTGGCTTTTCGGATTCATTTATTCATTCTAATCTCATTGCATTTTATAATAGTATTTCTGTAGTTTAAAAAAATAGTTGTTGATTTTTTTATATTTATTATTTTGTTTTATCTTTCTAACATCTGTGAGTGTGTGGTTTAAGTACAGAATATGTTATCCTGTGTCTACATTAGGAAGCTAAATATCATAGCTTAATTTAGTTATTCAAGCCCAAATGGCCAGGAAAGAATCAATCTAGGTTGAAAATCTAGGTCTTATTTTTGTTAGACTACTTTTCTGTAGTTAGCGGTTTGATTTAAAAAGGGGGGCTCTAGATAAAGTTCTCAAAGAGAAACTCTTAAAGAGAGCCAAAGATCTGTTATTTTTCCATAGCACCTGAAACTTAGATAATACTAATGTTGATATCTTTATTATTTTCTTTTCTGCTCACAGTAATGAAGAGAGAACTAATTTTTGTAGTCTTTCATTGAAGTAAATGAAAATGGAAAAGCAAATTGCCTAATTATCACAGTAATGGTTCATAGACTATGAAAGTATAATGCAATTGTGCAAATGTTGGAGCTTTGCTTGCATTATATCATTCATTTTGCCATAGGAGATGTTCATTTTCAATATCACTTACCCTGTGGCATTAATAAGGCCTTCCTTTGTGTTCAGCAAGGGAAAGATAAGCAATTTTTATTTGACTTCTGGTTTTTAGTTAGTTGTATTTTATTTTGTTTTTGAAAGCATTGGAGTCATCAGGTATTTTTTTTCTTACAAAGCATGGATTATTAGTCATTGTAGGGGATATAGACAGACCAAACGCTCTGGAGTTTTCTGGGATAAGAATTTTTGTATTAGAAATGTGCTTTCAGATAAATGCTTAGGTATGTCAGGATAAGTTAATATTTAAAAAAATTAGTACTTGCCAGGTATGGTAGGTAGTACTTGTTTTTAATCCCTATACTTGGAGATAGGCTGATCTCTGTGAGTTTGAGGGCAGCCCCTGATTTACATAATAAGTTCCTGTCTATCCAGGGCTATACAATGAGATCTCGTCTTAAAAAGAAAAGTGACAGTGGCACATACCTTTATTCCCAGCACTCAGGAGTACTTTGAGTATCTGTATCTACCAAATGATATATCACATAATTCATGATACATTTCGTATGTATATTCTGTTTATTGTGGCAAGGAAATAACTATGCTAGCACAAATTCTGAATTTGAAAGCATAATTATGGGAACCTTGTAATTATTAAAATAATAAAGATTATTGATCTTAACATTTTTACTTTGGCACAAAACATGCTAATGTATTATAAAGGGAATTAGAAGAGAATGTAATAGAAATGGGAAATAAAGTAGTAATTTTATCAGAGTATTAATAGAACTTGTGATAGTTAAGTGGAGTTGAAGGCAAAATAATAATTATAGAAAAGACAGTAATAGTTCTGTGGATCAGTTTCCCAGTTGAGAGACAATATTATTAGTATCAACTAAAAAGTAGATAAAAGATGACTTGAATGGATGGTGAGACTAGTTTTTAAAAAAGTGTAAGAAGTGTTAATGGTGTCAACTATTCTTAATGATACAGATATCATAAACATACTGGTGATTAGGTTCTGATGTTTTGAGGAGTAAGGTGTACACATATACATACATGATGCATTCATGCTTTCAATTGTATTTGGAGAGGTTGAGTGGAAAACCGTGTAAACAGTTAAACATTGTATAGTTTCATCAGAATAGTATGATGCAAGTTTAGTCAGACTGATGATAACAGCATAGCCCATGAGAATTTTTTTTTCTTCAGGATTTAGTATGTTGTATTGATTCTGTTAAGACGAAAAAAATTCTATGTAGTCAAAGAAGCTTACCAATCCCAAGTGAACTGTAGCTAGCACCGGAAAGTTATCAGGGGCTAGTCAAATCAAACCCACCCTATTTTTAAGTCTGTTGTTCAACCACTGCTCTTAGAAATAAAGTTTTATCAGAACTTTGTCATGTTCATTTATTTACATGTTGTCTGTGGGTGCCTTTGCTCTACCAGGGCAGAGTTGGGCAGTTGTGATAGAGATCAGACCATATGGTTTGCAAAGTCAAAAATATTTACTATCTGGCCCTTTGCAGATAAAGTTTGCTGATCCCTGGATTAAAGGACTGTATTATAAACAGTGAAACCACTTCCTTATTATTTTATTATGGAAGTAAAACTTGGTAAGAGATAGAAGAAATCACAAAGGTAAAGATTGTCAAAATTTTGGCATTAATGGAAGCCTCTTAGTACATAAAAAAATTAACTCAGAAGAAATGTTGATGAGAAATGCTATCTAGGTTAATATTGTAATAGCATAATGCACTTGTAAGTGAACATTAAAATAGCTACAAATGAAAACAAGTACAAAGAAATCTTTTAATTGTTCTCCCTCCCTCCCCATTAGTTATTGGAGTCAGAACAGTTTTGTTTGATAGCTAGACATGATGGTGTGTACCTTTAATCCCAATACTAGGGAGGCAGAGGCAGGTAGTTGTCTGTGAGTTAGAGGCCAGCCTGGTCTACAGATTGAGTTCTGAGGACACTCAGGGTCACACAAAAAAACAAAAAAAAAAAAAAAAAGGAAAAAAGAAAACAAATCATCAACCCAAAACAACCCAAAAATCAGTTTTGTTTGGATAAAAACAATCTTACAATGTCTCAAAAATCTTTAAGATGGATCTTGTAACCTAGTAATTCTACTTGATAAAAGATATTTATCATCAGGGTGTATGGAATACTTCTTTAATCCCAGCAGAGGTAGGTGGATCTTTGTGTATTTGAGATTAACCTGGCTTTACAAAGCAGTTTTCAGGACAGCTAGGGTTTTTGTTACACAGAAAATCCCTGTCTTGATAAACTGGGGTGGGGGTGTGATATTCATCATTGCATTCCTTCACTCATTGTGCTGAATATATGTAAACATTAAGTATACCAACATTGTTGCCATTACATGTCAGTGCCATGCATCCCTGTATTAGAGCCTGAGTAAAAGGCAGAAAATAGTGAATAGTACTGATGCTGCCTTTTTAAAAAGTTACAATGCTATTATATTAGTCATGGAGTTTTGCATAAGTTTTGATTTTTTTTAAGGAATATTCTGTATTATTCATTTGTGGTGGTACTCACCTGTAATCCCAATCCTTGGGAGGCAGAGGCAGCATGTTTGGGCCTCATCTGGTCTTTTTAGCAAGTTCCAGGCCATTCAGGGCTGTACAGTGAAACCCTGCCTCAAAAACAAAAGTAACACCAAAAGAACAATGCTCTCATAATTGTCAAGGATTTGGGCACTCTTTGTTCTGTGCCCGAGTCCCATGTACATATTTCATGTCAGCTTCAACTGTTTAATCTGACTTGTCACTGTGTATATATAATAAATATCAATAGTCCTTCTGGTTGTGTAGTGTATTGTTATACCCACCACCAAAAGGAAGTATGTCTGAGATACCCACAATTCTAATAATGGGTCTCTGTATTATTTCACAAGCTTTGTTGTAATAAGTATGTTAAAATGATAAAACAACTATTACTTAGTGCTGTTACAGGTGACAAGTATACTTGTACAGTTAAAGAATAGCCCTGAAAAATATATACTGGAATTGTGGTATATGATGTCTATAAGTGACTTAAAATGTTTATTTGTATTTAAAACTTATTTAAGGCTTGAGAGTTTGGCACATAGGTTAAGAGTACTACTGGCTGCTTCTTGAGAGGATATGGGTTTATTTCTCAGCATCTGCATAGTGGGGTTGACAAACCTATGTAACTATAGTTCCAGGGGATCCAGTGTCCTCTTTTAACCTCCATGGGTACCAGACATGCATGAAGTGTACATATATTCAGGCAAAAACTCATGTATATAAAATAATAAATCTAAATTTTTTTCTTTTAAGTTATGTCAACAATATAGTGTTTAAAATGTTCTTTTAGAATTCTTAGAATACCTAGGCTACTGGTTCTTGGACTCAGGTCTTATAAATGCTGATATTTAACCACTAGAAGTTATTGTAGAGAAATATGCAAGAATATATAACAATTCATAAGAAAAAAATTATTTAGAATAATTATAACTATAATAAAACAAAACTTTTCTTTGACTAGAAAAGGGAAAAGACTGGAAAGAAATATACCACAGAGCCACAGCAGTCCTTTTGAGGTGATGGAAATCAGAATAGAAGTTTTCTCTTTATTTCTAAATAAATGTTCTATTGTGATTGTGTATTACTTTTATAATAAAAATTTACAGTACTATAATATTAAAGAAAAATTTTAGAAATAATTTAAAAACGATCTAGTAGTGCTACATCAGGCTATTTCGGTAGCTAACATTCATTTTTTCCGTCCTTATTCTCAGCATATACAATCAAATTTGCCCTTGTTAGTTATAAGTTGTTTACTGCTTTGTGTGTCATTATTTATTAATGCTAATGTTATAAGCATTTTCCACTTCTGTGCAGCAACAGTAAAATGTCTTGATTTCTTTAGAATTTAGTCTTTTCTCTATATTTATTTATTGTTTTTCTTTTTTAAAGGAATATAGTCATGGCCAACAGCAAAAAACTCCAGAGGGGGAACTGAAAATTAGTGCTGTGTTTTCAGTCAGTGGCAGTCCTCTTGGTAAGAATCAGCCCTGAATAAATGAATTGTGTTTATTCTGGCCAACGTAAATCAGAGGTTAATAAACTAGGCTGTTCTTTGTTCGTTTAGAATCCTTTATATTGTATAGTCCATAGTTAATACCAGGTTCCAAACTAGTTCTAGAAAAGTACTGATGCATAAAATAAAAGATCAAAAGTAAGTTTTTTCCTTTCAATGTTCTTTTCCTTTTTTTAAAGCTCCACAGTTGACTACTGGCTTTCAGCCTTCTCTGGCATCACCTGGCATGAATAAAATGCTTCCTTCAGTTCCAGCCACAGCTGTTCGAGTTTCCTGTTCTGGTTGTAAAAAAATCCTCCAGAAGGGGCAGACTGCTTATCAGAGGAAAGGGTCTACTCAGCTCTTCTGCTCCACACTGTGCCTCACTGGATACACAGTTCCACCTGCCCGCCTGCCACCTCCTCTTACCAAGAAGACTTGTTCAAGTTGCTCAAAGTATAACAGAGTTCTAAATTATCTTTTCTGTTCTTTTGTTTCTCTTAGTGTTTGTTTTTTAACCCGTGTGTTATATTTGAATTTTTACTTTACTGTGGTTTCTTTTTTTAAAGGAATACCACAGAATTTATTGCCACCATGTTGTTGCTGCTTTCGGTTTTTTTGAGTAGGAAGTGCTCAGCTTTCCTTTAGTTTAAGGAGTGATTTTAAATTAACCCTTTCCTTTTTATTAGTTAAGGTTCCTTACATTTTACCATTCTAGCACCACAGCAGTTCTTTCTGCAGTTGTTGATAATAGATCCTAGGTGCCACACATATTTACAGTTAGGTTTCCTACGTGTTATATAGTTGCAGTATATTTAAATTTTTGTCTAACTTTAAATGACTTCTCATACGTGCATACATGTTTGTGCACACATACACTTTATCTAGTATCTCTGAACCTTTAGAAGTTCTATTGAAATTTTAAATAGCAAAAAGGTGTATGAACCTTGGCTTAATTAAAATTATCTTGATGTTTTGGGGAAATACTAAGATCACCCTTATAAATTTTATAAGGTGTTAGTAAATTATTACTAGAGCAACTCAAAAAATGAGAAGCTGGGTGTAGTAGCACATTCAGTAGTGGAAGACAGATCTCTGTGGGCTACATAGAGAGTCCAACTTTACCCCCACACACACAAGAAAAAGAAAAAGGAATGATACTTTTTTGGTGTTTTGAAACTTCTTTGCCTCTCTCTCAATTTAAACTACAGTTTATTACTCATATTTCAGGGTTTACACTTGTTCAGTTTTCTTGTCTTCTGAATTGGTTAGACCATAGACTTAACAGAAATTTGAGTATATGTAAATACTTTTCCTTAGCTTAGTTTTATACAAATCTCTTTTAAACTTTTAAAAATTACTGTTTTATTTTCATGGGCGTTTTTACCTGCATGTATATCCCTTACTACATGTGTGTTTGGTGCTCTCAGAAGTCCGAAGAAAGTGTGTAATTGGAGACACAGACCATCGTAAGCTGCCATGTGGGTGCTGGGAATTGAACCCAGATCCTCTGGAAGGGCAGCCATAACCACTGTGATATCTCCCAATCATCTGTGTACATCTGTTTTTATTCACCTCTCAGGGATAACTGAAAAGTTACATTTGGCTGTATTATCCAGTAGCATTGCACTTTAAATTACTGTGTTTCATGTATCTCAGTGTAGACTGGACAGTGTTCTCCTTTGGAAGTTGTAGTTTTGTTAGTTTGTTTTGGTAACCTTGTTACCTTGCTATTCCTTAAAATAACAAACACGACAGCTTTTTGTTGTTGTTGTTGTTGTTTTGTTTTGGGATTTCCTTTTAAGGTTATCCAGTTTGAAACTCACAAATAGGAATCCCGGTATTCAAAACCTTTTGAATAATAAATGTACCCAGAAATTTTGTGGTTTTGAGCATTCTTAAGATTTTTCAGATCAGGGATGCTTAACCAATAATATTTGTGCAAATATTCCAAAATCTGGGAAAAAAGGTGAAAGTTGAAATATTTTTATGATACTGTTCATTTAAGGAAGGGTGTATTCAGTTTGGAGCAGTTCTTCAGTGCTTATAGTTTTATCTGGTGAATGTCTCTAATACTTGTATGTGACTAAAAGTGATCTAGAGCCATGTGCTTTGTTTGGATAGGTTAGGATATTTGGTCTAGTTTTGTTTAAAGTTAAAATTGATTCAATAATAATATTGGTGTTTTTGGTGATTTACAATTTAAGGAATAAATTGAAGCAATTTATTATGGAACACAGTGATTATTGCTAGTATATTTTAAAGTTCTTTGTTCAAAAGTCAGGTGTGGTGCCACACTTCTTTAACCCCAGCACTCTGGAGGCAGAGGCAGTTGCATTTCTGAGTTCAAGGCCAAACCTGGTTGGTCTAGAGAGAGAGAGAGAGAGTTTAGCACAGCCAGAGCTACCCAGAGAAACTGTCTTGAAAACTAAAAACAAAAAATCAAAAACCAAACCTCCACCTTTGGACTGGAGAGACGACTCAGAGGCTAAGAGCTCTTCCTGAGGTCCTGAGTTCAGTTCCCAGCAACCACATGGTGGCTCACAACGACCTAAAATGAGATCTGTTCTCCTCTTCTGGTGTGCAGGAATTCATGTAGACTAAACACTGTTTATATACTAAATAAATAAATCTTAAAAAACAAAACTCGACCTTCCCCTTCAAATTGAGTTCATGTATTCTTACAATATATAAGTAACTTTAGCCATTTGACCATAAAGATATGCTTTAAAACATCATATTATATATAGTAAATACACATTATCACCTGTCAGTGTTCAATGAAAATAATGTAGAGGTATGTACTTTGTTGTGCTTACTTCTATATAGTTAATCTAGTAGATAACTAACATTGTATGATTTATTTAGTGACCTTAAGTTTAGAGTTTAGAGAAAAACTATTATAATTATAGCCGTATCTTATATAAGGCAATGTTTAAATTGACTTTCACTACTATTTCTGGCAAGATTAATTTACTCAAAGTAGAGTTTTTTGTTTTTGCTGTTTTGGTTATAACATGTGCTTTTAAAAGTGAATACTTAGGCTGTTGGTGGTGGTGCACGCCTTTAATCCCAGCACTCGGGAGGCAGAGATAGAGGCGGCAGGTCTCTATGAGTTTGAGGCCAGCCTGGTCTACAAGAACTAGTTGCAGGACAACCTGGGCTGTTACATAGAAAAACCCTGTCTCGTAAAACAAAATAAAACAAAAAACAAGCAAACAAACAAATAATACTTATCCGTATTTTGAATTTTCATATTCTAGTGTAGGTACGTTCAAAATTATTATATGATTAAATTAGATTGAAAACAATAATTATTTTGCCTTTTATTTTTTACCTTTCTTGTTTGCTGTTTTTTTTAATTATGAAATAAATCTGATTGTCTGATATAATAACTTATATATCCTTAATCATTTCATGTGCCAGCAATTTCCAAGATGTCAGTAATTCTTTCATGAGAACCATAGATACTTCTTTAAAGATTTATCACTTATTTTAAAATTACCATATAAAACTCACATTGGTATACAGAAATAATGTCTCCATACACACATACCTACACACACACTCACATATATATATATATTCCCCTCCTCCTTTGGTTTTTCAGAACAGGGTTTCTCGGTATCTTTGGAGCTTGTCCTGTAACTTGCTTGTGGACTAGGCTGGCCTTGAACTCACAGATAATCCGCCTGTCTCTGCTTCCTGAGTGCTGGGATTAAAGGTCATCACCACCCGACCCATGTATATATTTTTAATGTGTATACATATAGGGGAGGTTATGTATGTGCACATACACATGTGTACAGGTGTCTGTATGCATATATATGCACATGAATAAAGTGCAATGAATGTCCTCCTCAGGGATTCTGTATACTTTCTTTAAGACAGAATATCCTGAGGCTGGACAGATAGATGGCCCAGCGGTTAATAGCACTGACTGCTCTTCCAGAGGATACAGGTTCAATTTCCAGCACCCACATGGCAGCTTAACTGTCTTTAACTCCATTTCCAAGGTATCTGATACCTTCATACCAATGCACATAAAGTTAAAGAAATTGAAGAGAAAAAAAGACAGGGCTGGAGAGATGGCTCAGAGATTAAGAGCATTGCCTGCTCTTCCAAAGGTCCTGAGTTCAATTCCCAGCAACCACATGGTGGCTCACAACCATCTGTAATGAGGTCTGGTGCCCTCTTCTGGCCTGCAGGCATACACACAGACAGAATAGTGTGTGTGTGTGTGTGTGTGTGTGTGTGTGTGTATAAACTACTCAAAGAAAAAGACAATGTCATTGACTCATTGACCTGGAGCTCACCAGTTACTCTAGGCTGACTGGCATTTTTTCCTAGGAATGCTCCTTTCCTAGGCACCCTCCTGTCTGGACTATTTTAGCTTTGGTGTTAGAAGTGCTAACCACCACTTTTAGCTGTTTATTTGGATTCTGGGCATTGAACTTAGGTCCTCATGCTATCAGGGCAAGCCTTTTACTGACTGAACTGTCCTCCCAGCCACATGGTTGGTTTTATATTTCTTTATATTCATGTTCATGCATGTTAGTTTTATCTGCATTTATCATATTTCTCTGTCCTTTTGTGGTTATCACTGATCTATCTGAAGACAGATTTTTCTTCCTACCTGTCAGAAATAACTGTTTCTGACTGGGGCTGGAATGGTGACTCAGCAGTTGTGAGCACTTGCTCCTCTTGCAGAGAAGAACCCTGCTTAAGCTCCCAGGACCCACATGATGAGTCATAACCATTTGTCACTCCAGGTCCAGGGGATCCAATATTGCCTCTGGCCCCTTCAGGCACCAGGCATGCAATGATGCACATACATACACAGAGGCAAAAGTTTCTATATATAAAATAAAAATAAAAAATACATAAAATAAACCATGATGCTTGTGTTTTTGCCTTACACCTCAAGGTTTTCAGTTTTTATCTGTTTTACCTCACTCATTTAGTCTTTTATCTATTTTTATTCTTTACTTTCCCATTTCTATTTTTCTGGTTTTTTTTTAGCACTGTTTATTTACCAACTCATTTTCTCAGGTTTTTAAAATTTTTTTCTTTCATTCTCAATTTTCATTATACCTTTCTCCTAATTTTGCTTTATCCTTTTTCATGGACAGAAGACCTTTCATTTCCTATTTGTTACTTGACCTTCCTGCTCTTCCCTCTGTTAATGTACATAGTCATTAGAGCAGTACTGCCCCTTTGCTGCAAGGATCTCTGAGCCTCAGATATGGGAACTGTGTTGTCAATGTATTAGTTCCTACTGGACACAACTCAGTCTCTTGTTCTCTACATTTTGATTAGTTTTGATTTTTTTCCAATGATCTTTGTCCATTACAAATGGAAGTTTCTTTAATAATGAGTAAAAACTGCACTTAGCTGCAAGAATAAATATTTAAAATGCAACTAGGGATTATGCCGGTTTAGTTAAGTGGCAGATGTAGGTTCTCGTCCGAGATCCATGACTTCATTAGGCCCTGGTAGTTGGCTAGATTTCCAGACCTAGACATCCTTTTCTTGTTGTTGAGCCAGCCGTAAGTGCAGTTAGATAGCTGCTAGTTACCACCAAATGTATGTTTGCCATTATTGAACCCTTAGGATTGTCATGCTGAATTACATTTTTATTATTGTTTCATGTTTAGTTTTTTAATAAGAACCTAAAAATTTTTTATATTAATTTCAAATCTTAGATAAATAATTTGGAATATAATTTTGTGGATTCTGTTAGATCACATTTTTGTTACAATATTCATAGAATTTTTCTGAATTTTTTGTAGCTTTCAGAATATATGTGATTATTTTCCTTTTTTCTGTCCTAAGAATTGGTCTGTAAATTTATTGAGATCAATGAGAAATGTTTCTTCCACACCTTGATAATATGCTGGAGTGGTAGGAAACCTAATCCTTAGGGATTCTTTCTTCATTGTCTTCATTACTTTACTAATGGTTATATATTAAATTTTATTAGCTGTGGACATCTAAGTAACAATGCTTAACTCTTTTACATAGGACTGGGTAAATAGCTTATTTGTAAAACAGGGCGCCCTGTGAGGAGTTGAGTTCAAATCATCAGCACTGGGAAGGCAGAGAGTAGTACATCCTCTTAACTCAGTGGACAGCCAGTCTATCTGAATATCTTTAAGTTTCAGGTTCAATGAGAGACTCTTGTTTTGGAGGTGTGCAAGATGGCTCAGTGAGTAAAAGTACTGGCTCCAAAGATTTAGGTCCTGAATTCATGTCCTGGAAACCTAAGCTATTCTCTGACTTCAGCCTTTGTGGTGTGCACACATTGAGTATACTGGCACGTAAAAAACAAAAACAAAAATAAAATGCAAAGAAGGTAGAAGGAACAATACACATGGAGATGCACACACACAAGATCCTGCACATAATATTTGAAAATAATTTCATATGTAATTGTTTTTTATTGAATACTTTGAAAATACAGATGATTTTAAAGAAGAAAATTAAAGTGTTCAATCTCCTCTACATTGAATGCAATTTATCAGTACTCTTCATCTGTCTGGGTCTCAGCCAAGACTGGTCTGGAATTCAACTCACTTTGTTGACTGTGTGGCCATGTTTAGCCTTGAATTTGCATTCTTCCTGCCTCTTAGTCAGCATTCGGAAGTAAACTGGCAAGAACCATTACTCATGGCTCCATTCCATGTATTTTTTTAATTTTGAAAACATTATTGTTATAATACTTGTATGTAGTAAGTGGTATGTTACCTATATAAGAAAGGACTCAACGATCTCTAAATCTATTGAGGAGAACTCTAAACTTATTTCACAGTTTAAATTCCAGGGCTGAGAAATTGGCTCAGTGAGTGCTGTGTTGATTGTCAGTGTTCAAGGAAAAGCCATTTGGGCAGCAAGGTTCTCTAATCCTAGTGCTGCAGGGTTGGGGGTGGACCTGGGTTAATCTGTAGAGGTTGCTGGCCAGTCATTGAGATCCAAATTGAGAAAATAAGTGGAGATGGATAGAAGAAGACACCAATGCTTCTTTTCCCTTTGCTATAAGCCTGGATATATTTGGTTGCTTTACACACAAAAGTAAATGTAATATCCTGGGACTTAATTTTATCTTTGTTATTATTTTAGAGACATTTTAAATCCAAAGGATGTGATCAGTGCGCAGTTTGAAAATAGTACCACCAGTAAGGATTTTTGCAGTCAGTCGTGCTTGTCAACATATGAACTGAAAAAAAAACCCATTGTTACCATAAATACAAATAGCATTTCAACCAAATGCAGCATGTGTCAGAAGAACGCTGTTGTAAGTTACCTCTTTATTCTTGGGGGAATAAGTTTATTGCTTATGCCTAGAGAACAGTGTTTGATTCTGTGTTTGTTGTTTCGGTGTTACTTTGTTCTTAGATTCGACATGAAGTTAATTACCAGAACGTGGTCCATAAACTCTGCAGTGATGCCTGCTTTTCTAAATTTCGCTCTGCTAACAACCTGACTATGAACTGTTGTGAGAACTGTGGTGGTTACTGTTACAGTGGCTCTGGACAGTGCCATGTGCTTCAGATTGAGGGACAGTCTAAGAAGTTTTGTAGCTCAATGTGTGTCACCTCATACAAGCAGGTATTTGATTGTATTTAATCTTGGTATCTTTTTCATTTCAAGGGAGTAAAACTTTTGGGTAGAAATTATTTTTGACACAGTTGTTTCAAATAATGAGATAAGTATTTTATTATATTTTATACGTAGATGGTATTTACTAAATGCATATATATTAAATGTTCTGAAATAGAGTTATTTGTCCCAATTTCTGTACATGCATTAAGAAATGCATCTTCCAGTCAGGCGATTGTGGCACACACCTTAATCCCAGCTCGGAAGGCAGAGGCAGGCAGATCTCTGTGAGTTTGAGGTCAGCCTGGTCTACAGGGTGAGTTCCAGGACAGCCATTTGCTCAGAAAAACTGTCTGGAAGAACTAATAAGAAATGCATAGGGTGTGGCTTTGGTTTTTGAGACAGGGTCTCATTATGCAGCCATGTCTTCCTGGAATTTGTTATATGGTCCAGTCCATATTATTTGCCTCCATCATGCCTCAGTTTGCCAAGGGTAGGAATTATCTGCATTTGCTATGCTTGGCTAGGGCATGGCTGTTATTTCAGATGTGATTTGTATTTTTGAATAGTAATTTTAAATAACCCAAGCAGAAATACATCTCCTAAGGATAACTGGTCTTAACTTTTTATTGTGTATCCTTCTGATCTTTGAAATATATTTTGATGTGTGTGTGTGTGTGTTTATTTTATTTTAATGAAAATGGTCCAAATTGTTTGTGTATGCATAACGTATTTTCTTGCAAATGGAATCATATAATAACAGTTGTAAACAAGAAAGTAAAAATCTTAGTAAAGAAGGTTTTTTATTTGTTGTTGCTTGTTTTTTGAGGCAGGGTTTTCTCTGTGTATCCCTGGATGTCCTGGAACTATCTAGACCAGGCTAGCCTCGAGGTCAGAAATCCACCTGCCTTTGCCTCCTGAGTGCTAAAAGAATTTTCCTATGAAATAGAATAAATGAGGGTTATTTTTTAGTTTGTGAATTAGAAATTTGCAGAGAATAAACTGGATGAACTCTGTGATAAGGGTCTTTTATGCTGTTTTGTGTTTTGTATCATATTTTACCAGTAAATTTTTGTCAAATGTTAGTTTCATAATTGGGAGCCCCAAAGCAGTTGTTCTCAATTTGTGGGTCATGACCCATTTGGGGTCGAATGACTCACGGTTCACCTAAGACCATTGGAAAATACAGATATTTACGTTACGATTTCATAGCAGTAGTAAAATTAGTGTTAAGAAATAGCAGTGAAAATTTTATGATTGGGGGTCACCATAACCTGAAGAACTGTATTAAAAGGTCATAGAATTACGACGGTTGAGGACTACTGTTCTAATGGGATGGTAAATGCTTTTATATTTTTTATTTTGCAGTGGCTTCCTGTTTATCGCATTTGCTGATTGGCCTTTTTCCCCCCTCTTTAATACATAGTGAATTTGTATATAGTCCACCAAAATCAGGGAATAGTGTAGTTAGGTTTTACTATTGCATTCAATTCTTTTCTTGCTCTCACAGTGTAGCACTGGGTGGTCTGGTACTCGCTGTATAAATTCAACTTTTTATTTTTAAAATTAAAGGAATTTCACTTTAAATCTAATGTATAATTTTTGAAAGGGTTCAACTTCATTATATAATATATATTAATGTTTTTCTCTCACAAATGAAAAAATATAACATTTTTAGAAGCCCTTCTTTTCCTGATAATGTGTCAGACACTAAAAGTTTAGTCATACTTTGTAAAAGGAGAAATAGAATAAAACATCTTACTTTAAGGATGAGTTTTAAATTTTAATTTTGGAAATACTTCTCGTCTATTAAAATATATTGGGGGCAAGAATTTAATATTCCCTGTCTCCCACTCTTTCAAAAATACAAGGGCCTGGCATGGTGTTACATATCTTTAGTCTCCAGCAGTTGTGAGTTAGAGGAAGACACATGTGAGTTTGTGGCTATTTTGATTTACATAGTGAGTTTCAAGCCATCTAGAGTTACATATTGAGACTATCTCCATAACAAAACCACAAACACCACCCCCCCCAACAACAGCAAAACACCAAACCAAAGATTTTTGATGTACTGGGTAAGACCAGTCCAGTATGTTCAGGTACAATTTTACATGGGGAAAACATGGATTCTAGGTTGTTGTGTTTTGTTTGTTTGTTTTACCCTGATAAAAGCTATGAAAACTATATTGTGTTCAGGATTATGTAAAGTAAGATCAGAAACACTAATACAAATTCTGGCTTGTTGTAGGTGGTTATTGCTGCCACTTTCTTTTGTTTTTTAATTTATTTAAACATTGAATCCAGTTCCTGTTTTGTGGGAAGGCATATGTCTGACATACAAATAAACCAGTAGATAAAGATGGTGTGATGGAAGTCTTGTGTACTGTGTACATGAAGAGAACATAGTTGGTGGGACTAGTGTGTCAGCAAAAGTTTCACAAAGATGAGTTCTGACTCATGTCTTTTAAATTAGGTTTGTGTTTGTAATTCTGATCTGGGAATTAGAAGATATTCCAGATGAGGTATATGTTAATAATGCATCCATTTTAGTACCAATTTTGCAATTTACCATAGAAAGGGAAAACAATCTTAAAATCTCTTAGTTACAGCTTGAACAGTATTTTCTTAAGTGTGTGATGGGGTAATAGTATTTACAATTATTTTCTGTTGAGTACTCTGTCAGACTCCTTGTTTACAAGATATGCTCCCATCTTGCTGCTTACAGTGAATGTATTGCTATTTGATGGAGAGGATTGATACTGTTTTTTCTAGTAAGTTTACTGATTTCCTTAAGTTAAAACTTCATTGCTTTTAAATAACACCTCTTGTAGGAATTGCTTTACACTTTACAGCTAATATAAGGGAGAGTCGTTGTATTAGTGTATAAAACAATCTTTTAAAAACAATGTTTATAATCAATTGTCAGATCTTAAATTTGCTAGATTATATCTAACACTTTCTAATGAAATACATTAGATATATGAAAGCATAATGTATGTTTCCATGATGTATGTTGCTCTGTGAAACGCTTTTCACTTTTGTGTGCATACATATGTAATATACAAACTCAGAATTTCAGAATAACATACGTTCCCTTTGTGAAGCTTTTTACTGAAGATTGTAATGGTGATCATATGGAAAACTACTGATTTAAACTACTTCATGAGTAAGGGGGAAAATGCACCATGCAGGGCCCTGGGATTGATTCCTAACACCACACATAATATTTCAACAGAGTTAAGTTTAAACATTTCAAAGAATTATGCCTTATGAATTTAGTAAAAATGAATGTTGTTTTATTCTGTTACTAGAAATCAGCCAAAATAACACCATGTGCGCTTTGCAAATCATTGAGATCCTCAGCAGAAATGATTGAGAATACCAATAGCTTGGGGAAGACAGAACTTTTCTGTTCTGTTAATTGCTTATCTGCTTACAGAGTTAAAATGGTTACTTCTGCAGGTAATACTGCTTTCATAAACTATAAAATGTAATAGTTGGGAAATTAGTTACTACTTTTTTGCTGACCCAAATTTTTGTCTAAATTTAGTTGATTTTTAGCGCAATTATATTTCACATTTTTATTGTAAAATATTACCTGTTACCTTATTTATTGCTTACCTATTTATGCATCCCCCTTACTGAATGGATTACAGATACCCTCTTTAATGTATCTTCATTGTCCACATCCAATATATTTCAAGATCCATTTATTTTATAATTCCAGGGTAGATTATGACTATTTAAAAACTTAAAACTTTTAAATGTTCAGTTAGTGTTTGATAGATGTGGCATGATTGAGGTTAGCTTCAGTTCCTATAGCTTAACCTAAAAATTGAATTTTTGTCTATGATACTTAATTCCTCATAGGTTCATGTGTGACTCATAGCTTTTACTTTCATTTGCTAAGGTGTACAAGTTCAGTGTAACAGTTGTAAAACCTCAGCAATCCCTCAGTATCATCTAGCCATGTCAGATGGAAGTATACGCAACTTCTGCAGCTACAGTTGTGTGGTAGCTTTCCAGGTAGGACTTCGGGAATCTTCCTCTTCTTCAGTCAGTGACTCACCTACTGTAGTAGTACAAACATACTGTACCAGGGCTGTCTGTTTCTGTTACAGCTTTTCAGCTTAGAAGTCACTTAACTGTCCTCCATAAAATTAAATCACTGTTGGGAGAATAGTAGTTTTGAAGATTATTAGATTATTTTTCTCTATAAGTGAGGCTTGCCCCATTCAGTTTTAAGGTGTTCAATGCCAAGGAAGCTAGCTTGTTGCATTACTAGAGCCTTGCTTGGCATACATAGGGGCATAATTCCTATTTCTTCAACAAGTGGTTAAAGAGACCTATTTTTATTGTCTTACTTTTTCAGAATTTGTTCAACAAACCAACTGGAATGAATTCTTCAGTAGTGCCCTTGTCTCAGGGCCAAGTAATTGTGAGCATCCCTACAGGTTCAGCAGGTTCTGCAGGTGGAGGGAATACTCCTGCTGTGTCCCCCACCTCCATCAACAGCTCTGCTGCAGCTGGTCTCCAGCGGCTTGCTGCCCAGTCCCAGCATGTTGGGTTTGCACGAAGTGTGGTAAAGCTTAGGTGTCAACACTGTAATCGTCTTTTTGCCACAAAACCAGAGCTTCTTGACTACAAGGTAAGTGTGAGCTTATAGCCGCTATGGTTGCTTGTGCACATAGGAGGGTAAGGGGGAGGATTGTGAGTTTAAAATCAACTGTGGTTCCTTACTGTGAACCTCTTTCTACAAAATACAAAGGAAATAGAACAAGAAAGTATAGATTCATAAGAGTTTGAATATAAATGGTTATGTCTGTAAATATATTTTTATTTTCTATCTTAAAATTGTACTGTTTGGGTATTTTGTTTTTGAGACATGCTTACTGTGTAGCTCTGGCTGGCCTGGAATTCAGTATGTAGACACTCGCTTTAAATTTTGAGAGATCTGTCTGTCTCTGCCTACTGAGTGCTGGGATTACAGACATGTGCCTCATGGCCAACTTCATACCCTGTATTTTTGAAGGATGAAAATTTTCATAACAAACTAAATGTCTAATTGCTACTTAATATTTCTTTACAGGGTAGAATGTTTCAGTTCTGTGGCAAGAATTGTTCTGATGAATATAAGAAAATCAATAATGTAATGGCAGTGTGTGAATATTGTAAAATTGAGAAAATTATAAAGGAGACTGTGCGATTCTCAGGTGCTGACAAGTCATTTTGTAGTGAAGGTAAAAGAAAAAGTCATCTTACTCTTGAGCATTGGTCATGGTTTCTTAAGTAGTTGTTTACGGATTACCGTGCCAATTTATCTTGCCGATTTATCTTTTGTACATGCTTACAAAATCTTTTGGTAATTTTCTGTTTTTATGTCGTCTTAATTTTATATAGTTATTAAAATGACATGAAAGAACCTCAAAGTACAATGCAGAAGATGGTAACACAGAATGTATTTGACCTTATTAATTTGATGGAGAACTCAAAGACATTTAGGTACTCATGTCAAGATGGACATTTTTAAGTTCTCATGACATCCTAAATTTGTGTTTTTGAATATAAATTGTTTGACTAGGAATATCAAAAGGAAGTTAAATTGTTTTCTTTATTTAGATGATGTGTATGTTTAAGAATGGCTCAATTGACTGTAAAATGGCAGTGTTATCCTTCTTGATCTGTGTAACACAAAATAATTACATTTCATATTACAACCTAGTGTATTTTCACATTTCAAATAAAGCAAAAGCTTTATGAAACTTACTATACATGACATATATTTCAATCCATACACACAGAGTTAGTTTTGATCCTTTAATTGATTTCTTGACCTGCCTCTTGGTTAGGTCCCGGGTATGAAGAAGATACAGTGCTATTATAAATTCTTTAAATGTAAGTAATTATTTACCACATTATTAATTTTATCTTTCCTGACTTCATAGGTTGCAAATTGCTTTATAAACATGACTTGGGGAAACGCTGGGGAAGTCACTGTAAAATGTGCAGTTACTGTTTACAGACATCTCCCAAACTGATACAGAATAATTTGGGTGGAAAGGTGGAAGACTTCTGTTGTGAAGAATGCATGTCGAAGTATACAGTTTTGTTTTATCAGGTAAAAAAATATCATTCACATGTCTGTGTTTGGGGGAGAATTAGCTATTGCTTTTCTTAATTTCATGTACAAAGAATAACTTGATTATTAAAATGTCTTTAATATTAAATATTTTGTTCGCAGTTAGTACAACATGTGGGAGAATTTTCTATAGTAGATACAGCTGACTTATGGCATTAAATATTTTAATGATTTTTCATTTAAATAAATGAAACCTTGCTTAAGTTGATTTTTTTGAGGTTAAGACATTGCTGAAATAGTCGCTTTTTAATTTTTTAATTAATTAATTTATTATTATTATTTTGGGGGATTTGGAGCCTGTCCTGGAACTAGCTTTTGTAGACCAGGCTGGTCTTGAATTTACAGAGATCCTCCTGACTCTGCCCCCCAAGTGCTGGGATTAAAGGCATGCGCCACCACCGTCTGGCTTTAAGTTGATTTTTTTTAAAAAAATATTTGTTTTTATTAATTTTTACTTTTGTTACATTGATCTATTTTTGTGCACATATGTGTATGCCTGTGTGTCAGTGTAGTTACATGCATGCCTTACACATGTATGGAAAGAGGTCAGGTGAGAACATGTTGTTCCTGGAGATAGAACTCAGGTTATCAGACATGACAGTAAGTGCCTTTACCTATTGAGCCAACTTGTAGGATCAAAACTTTGTTTTTAAATTGCTACTTCCTGTGTGTTCGCTAATAATATAAGTTGGTTTTTTTTTAATGATGATTTCCACTCCTTTTCTTGTGTACTTTTTTTTAATGTTTATTATTTATACAGTGTTCTGTCTGCATGTATTCTTGCACACCAGAAGAGGGCACCAGCTCTCCTAACCGATGGGTGTGAGCCACCATGTGGTTGCAGGGAATTGAACTCAGGACCCCTGAAAGAGCAAGCAGTGCTCTTAACCACTGAGCCATCTTTCCAGCCCTTTAAGTTGGTTTTTCAAAAGTGATTTTTTTTTTTAATGATGTCATTGGTAGAATTGTTGTAATGCTGCCTCAGTTGCTAAAGTCATTGCTGTACAAGTGTGACGACTAGAGTTTAGATCTATTCCCATGTAATTCCAGTGCTTGGATGCTGTAGCACAAATAATAAAATCTCAGAGCAGATACTGGAGTTCAACGTGAAAATCAGAAAAGCAAAGCAACCAGACACTTGTTCTTACCTCTAACTTAGACTGAAAATGGATGATCCTGCCTTCACAAATCCTCAGATTGAGACCGAGAGTGAGACCTGTCTCTTCCTGTTTTATGTTCCTCTCTAGTGCTGGGATTAAAGGCATGCACCATCTTTGCCTGGCCTCTATGGCTGACTAGTGTGGCTGCTGAAATTAAAGATGTGTGCAACCACTCCCTGGCCTGTATGGTTAACTAGCATGGCTGCTTTGCACTGATTTTCAGACAAGCATTATTTATTAAAACAAATAATATACCACTATAGGATGCAGAGTCCTTCAGAGCAAGCCTAGTACTAATTGATGAGCTCTGACTTCAGTGAATAAGATGGCGAGTGATTGAGGAAGGACCCTCCTGCCAATGTCAGTGTTGGGCCGCCACATGTTTGCCTGTGCACATTCTAAAATGTCCAACCACATGTACTAGACATACACACCCATACACACATTTTTTAAAAATCATTATTGTAGAAACATTTACCATTTTAGTGTAGTTGGGTTGGGGTTTATGATTTAAGTTTTATAAATAAATCAAGTATGTTATCTTGACAGATTAAAAATACCCATATAAACAAATAGCATGTTAAATTTTGAAATTAAAAAAAATCTGTAAGTTAAGTTCTAAATTTTCTTACTTGTTATCCTGATTTATTCTGTCAGACTGTAGAGTTATTTAGTTTGTTTCTTTTTTTCCCCTAAATTATTTAGTTTTACTTTATGTGTAACGGGTGTTTGCCTGCATGTGTGTCTGTGCTCCGTGTGTGCCTGGTGCCTGCAGAGTCCTGAAGAGGGCATCAAATTCCCTGGAACTGGAGACCATTATGAGCCACCATGTGGGGGCTGGGAATTGAACCTCGGTCCTCTGGAAGAGCAGCCAAGTGCTCCTATAGTTCAGCCATCTCTTCAGCCTCTGATAATTTTCTTTCTTTTCTCTCTTCATTTCTAGATGGCCAAATGTGATGGTTGCAAGAGACAGGGCAAACTCAGTGAGTCGTTGAAATGGCGAGGCGAAATAAAACACTTTTGTAACCTGCTTTGTATCTTGATGTTCTGCCATCAGCAGACTTTGTGTGATCAACCTTTACAAAACAATTCAGGTAAAATGTAATGAGTAAATGAACTTTTATCAGTGAAAGAGTTAATTACTTTTCTTGTACCGATTAGAATATATACATTGTCAGTAATTTTATGAAATAGAAATCTTACTGTGTTCAAATACCATTAACAAGCCTAATGCTTGGGAACCAGAGGCAGGCAGATATCTGTGAGTTCGAGGCCGGCCTGTTCTATGTAACGAGTTTCAGGACAGCCAGGGCTGCGTAGAGAGGTCCTGTCTCAAAACAGCAACAGCAGCACGAACGACAATAACAAAACTGAAAAAATACTTTACCATTTAAATTACATCATTTCATTGAATACTCAGAATACTCACTCAACCATATTCAACTTTCTGGGAATGAATGGCATTTGCTTTTTTTAGTTCAGGTGTATACCCTGGCTTCCATAATGATATATTTCAGATTCTAGCAAAAGAAATAAAGACTAAATTACATGGCCCTTTAAGTATACCATATATAGTCAGGTTTGGTGGTACGTATCTCTAGTCTTACTAAGCTCGGTGATCAAGACTTCAAGGAGAGGATGAGCCGCATAGTGTGTCTGAGGCAGGCCTGGACTACATCACATAGCAAGAGCTGCGCCAGTCAACAACCAACAATATACATATTTAGGACATAAAATTCTAGAAGCTTTATGGTTTGGAGCACAAATTATTGCTATTTTGAAACTCAGAAGAGTCCAAGTATAGTATCCCTGTGAGGACAGGTAAGGGCCTACTCTAGAAACTCCTTAGGAAGTTTTTTACATTTAAAGGGAAGATTTAAAAAACATCTTTCTCTTAAATTCCCATTAATTCTACTTTGTAATTGTCATTGTTTGAAATTATGCCTTTGGCATTTTTTGCTTTTAAGTGAGACTGATGCATTTTTATCAAAGGTAAAGTACATGAGAGACTTAAGTTTCACTTATCAAAAACTAGCAGACCAAATCTGAGTAATTAAGTGGGAAAGAAAAGACACTATGCTTTACCTTAGGCAAAAGGTCAGGAAGTGATGAAACAAAATCCAAGTTATTCCTCTACTTTAGACTGACTTACTCCTTGAGGCATTGGTCTCTTCTGGTCTGTTGATTTGTATAAAACATAAGTCACACGAACTCTCTTCTTTCTCTTTTAACCAGCAAGTATTTCCATGGTTCAAGCTGCATCTGCAGGGCCCCCATCACTCAGAAAAGATTCAACTCCAGTTATTGCTAATGTGGTATCTTTGGCAAGTGCTCCTGCTGCTCAGCCCACAGCAAATGCCAACAGCGTCTTACAAGGTATAGTTTGATTTGAACTGGCTTTTTTACCATTTGAGTTAAATTCTCTATACCTCTTGGCAGCTTGCTGCACCACTAAGGGTGCACAAGTGTTTCCTCCAGTCACATCTTTTTTTTTCTTGTTTTATACTACTATTAGTATAGAAGCAAGCTACTGCTTGCTTTCACTGAATTGTGTAGAAAGTTATAGATGGTCATGACTGATAATTGGCTTTAATACTAATTTTTAATTAATTTTAAAGCTTCTAAATATATTTTAATCTTTATTAAGGTGCAGTTCCAGCAGTAACAGCGAAAATCATTGGGGATGTAAGTTATTTTATTAATGTTATTGTATATTTCATATATGTGCACTACATATGTCTGGCTAATTATTAACAAAAGAATTGTTGAATAGAATTTCTGTTATCTAATCAAGATTTTTACATCCCATTATTTCTTTGAATGCTTAGTAGGTAATTATAAATTAATTACTGACAGTTTTTTAATTATGTGTAATTAAAGTAAATGTACAGCGTTTGGTCATTTCATCTTACAGATTGTTATTAGCATTCTTACTTAGTGCTACTCACTCTCATTACACGCTGATCATAACTATGTTTAACTTTTTTTCACTCAATGTTGTCTGCGTTGTCTTTAAAAAGATTAAAGAAGAAGATAATGAACAAAACTCATAAATGAAACAGTGATATTTTATGAAAATGTTCCTAGCCTCTGGGCTAATTTTCATGTTTGAGTTACTTTTTTTGTTTTTTGTTTTTCGAGACAGGGTTTCTCTGTGGTTTTGGAGCCTGTCCTGGAACTAGCTCTTGTAGATCAGGCTGGTCTCGAACTCACAGAGATCCGCCTGCTTCTGCCTCCCGAGTGCTGGGATTAAAGGCTTGCGCCACCACTGCCCGACTTGAGTTACTTTTTAATTGTTTTTGGTGGCAAACTCTATAAATGCCTGGACCACAGTTACAGCCTTTCCTTCATGTTACATTGAGTGATCATAAGTGATTGACTATGCTTCTAACTCAGTCAGGAAATAACAGCACTCATTTAAAACTCCCCATTGTATTGATTATCAGTATTTTACAGTAAGCTGATATCAGAATTTTCCTTGATAAGCAAATATAGTAAGAACATTGAGTCAGGTGATGCTTCCTAAAATATTCCTTGATTGCTAGTAATATTTCAGGCATAAAATAGATCTGATTTATTAAATAGCAAATTTCCATGTCGTTTTTACTATGTAATTCCAGTGATAAGTCTTTTAAAGTTAAAATTCTAATAATTACTCAAAACATTTTGAAATTGTTTGGTTTCTGAATTTTTTTTTTTTTTTTTTTTACCTAGGCAAGTACTCAAACAGATGCCCTGAAACTTCCACCTTCCCAACCTCCAAGGCTTTTGAAGAACAAGGCTTTATTGTGCAAACCCATCACACAGACGAAAGCCACTTCATGTAAACCACATACTCAAAACAAAGAATGCCAGACGGGTATGTTCTTGGGTTTATTATTTTATTTAAGGGAAGAGATCATTGGCTTACCCTAGTAGTACTGTTTTCTAGATTAGTTACTTCTATTTATTTCCCAGTGTAGTTTGTACAATGTACCTGTGAATAAGGTATTTTTCTATTTGAAACTTAGTAAGTTAGCTTAAAAAGAAGATAATTTGCCAGGTGGTGATTGCATACACCTTTAATCCCAGCACCTGGGAAGCAGAGGCAGGCAGATCTCTGAGTTCGAGGCCAGTCTGGCGTACAGAGCGAGTTCCAGGACAGGCTCCAAATTTACACAGAGAAACCATGTCTCGGAAAAAAAAGAAAGAAGCTAATTCATAAAACAGTGTTGTTTAGCAGTAGCTTTAGAGTAATGTAGGTGGGATTTGAATTCAGAGATGCTTTAGTTTTTCAATGTGCTCTTAAGTTTATATAACTCAGTACTATTTTCTCATTTTCATATGTGTTCACTTAGTGGTGTGTATATAGCCTTGTGCTTCTTGCATGTAACACCTATCTCCATTTCTTCACATTGTCTTAAAAAGTCAGTTGCTCCAGGTGGTGTTGGCACACGCCTTTAATTCCAGCACTTGAGATGCAGAGATAGGCAGATCTCTGAGTTCGAGGATTACCAACACTACAAAGAGAAATGCTGTCTCAAAAAACAAACAAATAAAAGTCAATTGCGCTAAGAGTGGTGATGCTTGCCTTTCAGTCTTAGCTCTCATGAGAAAGAGGAGGACAGAGCTCTGAGTTTCAGGCCTGTCTGTTATCTACATAATGAGTTCTTAGCCAGCTAGGGTTACCTGTAGAGAAACCTGTCTTAAAACAAAAAGATCAGTTGCCTTGGGAAGGTTCCATACTTTCTTAGGAGCTGTCTCTACCTCTGTACAAAATCTCTGCACTGCTTCTCTGAATTCTTCACAGGGTTATGTCGTGTTCTTACTCAGCCTCTCCTAACAGTCATCCTGCTCAGTATGTGATCTGGGGCGAGTGACTAGAATCCCTGTGTTGTTAGCCTGTCTGCTTTTCGTTTTTGTGTAGAACCTCCATCTTGTGAATGAAAACTGATTGAAGACCACCCCTATCCTTCTGCCTACACTCACCAGGAATTTAACCCCTAATGAGAAATGTTAGGGACTTACCCTTTCCTAGTGAGTTTTTGTTTGTTTTTAGTTTCTATTTTATGTGTGTGAATGCCCTACCTACATGTATGTATGTATGTGTGTGGAAATCAGAAGGGCATTGGATCCCTTCTGAAAGGAGTTACAAATAATTGTGAGTTGTCAGGTGGATATTGTGATTTGAACCTGGATCATCTGCGGAATAACAAGTGCTTTTAACTACTGAGCCAACTCTCCAGCCCTTGTAGTGAGTTTTAAAAGCTTTAATTGTGTCTGCAGAGACAGAGAAATCCATCTTCTTGACACAGCTAGCCAGAGTTAAGTAATATTTCAAGTTGTGCTGAGCTGAGCTTAAATGCTGGAGCAGGTAGTCACTGGAATGTCATAAACTCACTATTCTTAGAAATAAAACTTTCCAGGCCGGGCTGTGGTGGTGTACCCCTTTAATCCCAGCACTCAGGAGGCAGAGGCGGGTGGATCTCTGAGTTTGAGGCCAGCCTGGTCTACAAGAGCTAGTTCTAGGACAGGCTCTAAAACTATAGCAAAACCGTGTCTCAAAAAAACAAGAAAAAAAAATACTAATTTCCATTTGTTTTGCACATTCAAGACAGTTGCCCACAAATTCTTTTCATAGCCTTCATCTTCTTTGCTTGTCTCGATAGCCTCTCTTAATGCCAACCACAGGTCCTAGAGTTTTTAAACTAGAAAGGAATTCTAGATGAAAAGTTGTCATCATATAGGCCGTTGTTCCCAAACAATGAATATACATATTTCCTGAAATTTACTTGAAAGGTTCCTTTCAGTAGAGTTGACTCATTCTTTGTCTCACCCGTGTGGGTATGCATGTGCCGTGGAGAGCGTGTCAGAGGACATGCTTCCCTTACATAGTTGGTTCTCTCCTGAGAATTATCATCATATTTTTGAAGAACCTTCTCACTGTTTTTCTAATGGTCATACTAATTTGTAGTGCCCACCAAGAATATTAGAGAGGCCCCCTCCTCAGTCCTCACCAGGATTTTTTCCCTTCTTTTTTGGTAGTAGTCATTCTCACTGGGATGAAATGGTATTTCATTTTAATTTTATAAAATTTATTTTTATTTATGTGTTTGTATGCATTCTTATGTTATTTGTACCTAATACAAATAAACTACCACAAAAGCTAGAAGGGAGCATTGAGTTATCTGAAACTCAAGTTATAGGTAGTTTGAACCACCTGATGCTGGTGCTGGGCACTGAATCCAGGTCCTTTTTAAGAGCAAGCAAGTACACTTTTTTGCTCAACTGTCTCTCCAACCCTGTTATTATAATTTTGATAGACATTTTCCTGGTGATCATTAGTGACACTGAATATTTTTTTTATTTTTATTGACATAGTTACTTTCTTACAATGAAATATCCAAGTCAGCTAATTAAACAGAAAAAGTTTATTTAGCACATCATTTTGGGGGTTACACAGGCTTGGGGATGCCACCCACTCCCTGAACTCAGTTACCACATGGTGTGAGTGATATTGAGATGAGTATCTGTGGGAACAAGCGATTTTCCAAGAACAGAGAAACTACTACTGTATGCTGTCTAATAAGCGTGTAACCCTCCACCTCATTGATCAAGGTCCTCCTTAAGTTTCCACTGCCCACCAGCAATACCACCTGATCAGAGTCTTCAATTAGAGTGTACTCTTGCAGGTTATAACCATTGTGCATTTATATGTATTCTTTGGAGAGCTATCCTCTTAGACCATTTGATCAATTGTAAATCAGGTTAGTTGTTCTTTTGCTCTTTATTTGCTTGAATTTCTTCTATATTTTAGGTAGTAATCTTTTGTCAGATGTATAATTTGCAGATATTTTGTACATTATGTGAGGGTTTTTTTTTAATATAACAGACCTGTTTTTTTTTTTTTAATTTATTTATTTATTATGTACACAATATTCTGTCTGTGTGTATATCTGCAGGCCAGAAGAGGGCACCAGACCCCATTACAGATGGTTGTGAGCCACCATGTGGTTGCTGGGAATTGAACTCAGGACCTTTGGAAGAGCAGGCAATGCTCTTAACCACTGAGCCATCTCTCCAGCCCCTGAGGGTTTGTGTGTGTGTGTGTGTGTGTGTGTGTGTGTGTGTGTGTGTGTGTGTGTGTGTGTGTGTGTGTTTGGGGTCCCCCCCCTTTTTTTGTGAAAGGATTTTATGGTAGCTATGGACCCAGTTCTGGACATCATTCTATAGACCAGGCTGGCCTTGAGCTCACTGAGCACCTGCCTCTGTCTCCCAAGTGCTGTGATTAAAGGTGTGCACCACCACTGACCGGCTGTAACTTGTCTCTTAGCTCCCAAATTGTTTTTCTGTATAACATTTTGAGTTTGGTATAGTCTCTTTGGCCAATTATATGTTGTTCCTTGGGGACAAACATTAAAGAAAAATCTTTCCTTAGAACAGTATCCTGAATCGTTTCTCCTGTATATACTTTTAATTATTTTGCTTGCCTTGCATGAACATTTCTGATTCATTTTGAACTGATATTTTTGCATTATGACAAATCAAGGTGTTATTCATTCTTCTACATACACATATTTAGTTCTTAGCATCATTTGTTGAATACCTGCCCTTTCTCAAATGTAAATTCTCCCCCTTTTTTGGTTTATTTTTCCTTTTTGGTTTTTTGAGACAGTTATTCTGTATAGCCTTGGCTTTCCTGGAGCTACCTTAGTAGACCATACTGTCCTTGAACTCAGAGATCTGCCTGCTTCTGCCTCTCAAGTGCTGGGATTAAAGGTGTGTGCTGCCTGACACAAATTTTCTCCTTTTAAGATGGAATTTCATTAAATTGTTTCTCTTTTTGTCTGTGTGTGCTTTTTTTCATTAGAAGATACTCCAAGTGAGCCCCAGGTTATGGTGGTACCAGTCCCTGTGCCAGTGTTTGTTCCTATACCTCTTCATCTTTATACTCAGTATACTCCTGTCCCCTTTGGGATTCCCGTTCCTGTGAGTAATTATTGAAAGATTAACTCTAATTTAACTTGCATTTTCCTCATTTATAATTTTACAGCTGTGTAATGAAATGTTTTACTTGTTGGTAAAATATACCTAATTTTGTTTGATGGCTGTTATATTACTGGTGTTATTTAGTATAGAGAATGTAGATTTCTTTTGCTCATACTTTATCTTTTGAAAGAACATTATGATGTAGCATGTTGGCTTGCAACTGTAATCCCAGCACTTGAGGGGCTGAGGGAGGAGGATTGAAGCCACCTGAAGGTCAGCCTGGGCTATATAGTATGCTCCACGCCAGTTTTGGTTAGAGTCAGACTTTGCCCCAAAATAACAAAACAAGTACTTGAGAGATTCAGAGGACTTGGGTTTTATTCCTAGTACCCATATAGTGGCTCAGCCATTTGTGAATCCAGTTAGTTCCAGGGGATCTGCTGCCTTCCTCTGACCTCTGTGAGTTTCAGGCATGCATGTGGTACACATACTTATATGCAGGTAAAACATTCATACAAACAAAGTAAATCCACGGTTAATAAAAACTCAGGGGCAGATATTAGTGTTAAACCTGAAGGTCAGAAAAGCAAAATAGCCAGCCGCTGGATCTTAACCTCTACCTCAGTCTGAAATGGTGAACCTGCCTCCAGGATGCTCAGAATGAGACTGAGACTGAGAGCTGTCTCCTCCCGTTTCATAATCCTCTGTTTCATGGATTAAGGGCATACATACCTACCACCTGGTTTCTGTGGCTACTCGGATTACACGTGTGTGTTATTGCTGCCTGGTCTTTAATGCTAGCCAGTGTGACTGTTTTACTTTCTGATCTTTGGGCAAGCTTTTTTTTTTTTATTAAAATACAAATGAAATGCCTCTGCATTTCCCCTTTTTGTCTAAAAATTAAAAAAGGCTATAACTGATGTAAGAAAAATGATTTACAATAAATACAATAACTATATACAATATATACAGGCAAAAGTATATCAATATATCTAGTCCATTTGCATTTGACAAATTCAGAGAAAATGCTCCATATCTATCTTATATTGGTGCGTCCTAAGTCTGTACCTAATTTACTTTCTATCACAACTAGCTTTCTGTGTCAGGTAAACAAGGAAAACTATAATTATCTAGTCTTCAACTCCCTCAGAGACCCAAAAAGGAAATAATATTAACTAAGTAAGCAGCAAGTGCAAGCAAGCTACTTTCAAAACATGTGAGTAATGACAGAAACAGCTGGTTGCCTGAACAGTCACCCAAAGTTCCTCTGTAACATTGGGGCATCTATCTTCAGCGTACAGGTCTAGCATATCTGGCAGACTTCTGTGAGACAGGATATTCTGAAGGGCTGTCCTTGTCTTGACAATGTTTGGCAGTCACTTTCTTCAGTGTCCTGCTTGTCTAATTAGGACACCATACTGTTAAGCAGTCTAGTCAAGGGCATTCTCTTTTTAGTGGCTTGTATGTGCCACAAAAAAGGTAAACTCTATGTGGAGTTTTTCCATGCTGCCTATTATCTTCTCTGAAGTAGATTAGTGCTGTCAGGAGTAGACATGTCTCATTTTCACAAAAAAGAGCCTTTGTTATTAAAACATCTTAAAATGCCATATTCTGTACATCTCTGAAAATGCCATATTCTATACATCTCTAAAGTGTTTGAAGATGAACTGTCTATCTAAAATATATCTTTATTTGACCTTGGAAACACACCTAATGTGACTATAAGTTTGATTATAATGGGTGACTAATTACTAACCTGCATTTCCTTATTATCCTAAACAGTTGGTAATAATAAACTTTCAAAGACTAGAAATTTGCATTACATTGTTAAATGAGCTGTATACAAGAGTAGAAATGTATGTACAGTATGTTTTAACAAAATCTCAAATTTTATCAATATACAATCTTTGTATACAATATATGAAAGTCCAATCCAGTGTAAAACATTTAAAACTAATAGTTGCATTTTAAAAGTAGATGCAATAATCTTCCTTTTTATTTTATCATTTCTATATCCTCCTTTTTCTTTTCAGAGTAGGTTCCATTATCTATCCTTTTGTCCTGTCATATTTGTATCCTTATTTTTTTCTTTTTCTTTTCAAAACAAGAACCTTGAATCTCATTTCCTTGTGTAGCTTTTTTCCTGACCATTTTCCATAACTTGTAACCAACGCACTAAACAAAGAGAAACATCCATAATCCATTTTGGGGGGGAAAGTGGGCATAGTTTTCTAGACTAATTCCTGCTGATTTTGGCCATTGATAATCTTACGAGGATCCAAAGAAAATTTAGGATTATGTTCACGTCCTGACTTGAGTATTCTGTGAGGCTGGATCATCTCAGCCAGCAGTCTTGAAACTATTCTGAATGTAGAACTTAGGAAACTCCAACTGAGGTGCTCAGAAACGTTGGATCATCTGGGCTATCTGCTCCTATCAGATTTTTCAGAGGGTCTTCCTCATCCGGACCTTATTTTTATTAATCCATAATGAATCCACTTCCTGTGGAACAAAAGCAAAATCTCTTCTCCCAAGTAACGTATCTTTTGACTTAAATTTTGTAGTCAAGGCATTTCAAAATACATAGTCTAGATTAATGCAGCTGCATTTATAATCAAATGTCTTTTAGCAACTGTTGCTCCTTCCTCAGCAGTCAGACAATTCAAGGACAACACAATAACATACAGTATCCTGATCCTCTGTTTATTTTCCATCTTTACATGAAAGCTAACCTGGGCAGAAAGGAGCTGGGAGTTCCAGTTTCTCTTCTAAACCCAGGTGGCTAGGTTTGGGTTCGGCTCTGGCCTGTACCAGTGGTTATAAAGCCTTAGGCAAATGGCTTTTTTGTGAATTTGTACTTCAGAGGTTGGGTGCCTAATGTAGCACAATTAATAAAAACTACCTCCTTGTTTCTATGGCAAACTGATGTGACTACTGGGATTAAAAGTGTGTGTCATTGCTGCCTGGTCTTTAAGGCTGGCCAGTGTGACTGTTTTACTTTTCTGATCTTTGGGCAAGCTTTGTTTATTAAAATACAAATGAAATGCCACTACTAAAAAAGGTAGTGAGATCATTCAAATAGAAAAGAAAAATTTGAAACTATGAATGTTAGAATCCTGAATTATGGGCCAGCATGGTCATTGAACTGGTAATGGTGCTTCCTGTCCAGTTAAGCAAGGCTGCTGATCTGAGTTCAGTCCCTTGAACTTTAGTAAAGGTGGAAACATTGAACTGACTCCATACATTGTCCTCTGACCATGGCACACATTTCCAAAGAACATGCTAAAACATAATGATTATGATGATGATAAATGAAATAAAAATTAAAAGAGTTCTGAAGTGTAGTACAGGTAAAAGAAGGTACCCATCACTATTACTCACTTTTTATTAAATATATTTCTCATTTGACAGTTTGGAAAATGTGAAGCAAGAAATATAAACAAAACTGATTTTTATGTTGTAGAATTATTCTTTTGAAGGATTCAGAAGGACTTCGTTGAGTATCCAGAAAAGTACTTACTATTTATTTATTTATTAGTTGTTTTTAGTTTTCAGAAAGAATTTCAATATGTAATTGTGACTGTTTGTAGAAGCACTATGTAGTTCAGACTGGCCTCAAACTCATAGAGGTCCACCTACCTCTGCCTTCCATGTTCTGGGTTTTAAGGCTTGTGACACCCTGCCCACCTTGCTTACTTATTTTTAATCATCTTTCTTGCTTATTTTTATTTTAATCATTCTAGCCTTATAAAAATGAACTACCAAGATTCATAATTCCAGCAATGAAAGTATCTTTTTTTCATTATTTTAATATTTACACTGGTTTTTACAGATTCTGACAACAAACCTATTGTGTAAGAAATTCTGGGGGCAGGGGTTGAAGAGATAGCTCAGTGGTTAATAGCACTGTCTATTCTCTCAGAGGACCCAAGTTCTATTCCCAGCATCCATACTGCAGCTCACAACTTTCTGTGACTCCAGTTCCTGGAGACCTAACACCCACAGGAAAAGACCAATGCACATAAAATAAAAATAAATTTAAAAAAATTTTAAAATATGAAACCCTTAGTGGCTTGGGGGGTGGCTAAGTCAGTAAAGTGCTTGTTATGCAAGCACCGTGCTTCAAGTTCAAAGTCCAGCATTGATGTAAAAGCCACACATAATTGTATCCTATAATCCCAGTGCTTGAAAGTCAGAGACAGGAAGATGCCTGGAGCTTGTTGACTAGGCAAACCAGTCTGCCATCTCTGTGTTTAGTGGCAGACCATGTCTTATAAAAATAAGATAGTGAACAGTTGTGTGTGTGTGTGTGTGTGTGTGTGTGCACACGCACACACACGGAAAAAAAGAAGCCTTTGGTTCTTGTTCTTTCAGTTGCCTGTTCCCATGCTTATTCCATCCTCTGTGGATAATGAAGATAAAGCTACTGAGAGTACTGAAGACATTAAAGAAAAGCTTCCAACACACCCATTTGAAGCCGATCTCCTGGAGATGGCAGAAATGATGGCAGAGGATGAAGAGAAGGGGAAGAGTCTATCCCAAGGAGGTTGGTGTTGTCTTTAAAGATATTTTTAAGAGCTCATCTACAGTTCTACAATTTACTTTAATCTGAAGTAATTTTCAATTTCATGTTATTTTTGTATTTTAATCCTTATATCCAAACCTATGTTTCATGCATATAATTCCTAATCTATAATCAGCAGCACGCTGATGTTACTAAACAGAAGCATAGGACAGAAAGCCTGTTGGCTCAGTTGCCTATAGAGAGGTCTGATTCTGTTAGTTTGGAATAATGATGATGATAATAGATGACATTTATTCTTGTGTGCTCCTCATAGTCAAGTGTATTGTATGTTTTCCTGCATTTAGTCTTCTGAACCAGCCTGTGAAGGGAGTATTGCCTAATTGACATTTCTCATATTGAAATAGGATGTTAGTTTTGTACTGGCTATTATATATATANAGAGAGAGAGAGAGAGAGAGAGAGAGAGAGAGAGCGCGCGCGCACGCTAAGAGATGGTTGAACCAGGATTTGGCCCACAACACGAAAGGAACTTTCTGATTGTTTCCCAGAAAGCTTTCTAATCTTGATTGTATCATCTTAACTTACAGTTATAGGAAGATACAGAGAAAATTCAGTTGCTGAAATATGAAGCACAAAAGCATTTTCATATGTTATAAATGAACTGAATAATGTTCTTTGTGCTTTTTGAGCCAAATACCATTTTTTGTTTTTCTTTTACTCACTGGTAGATTTTAACCACTAATGAGGGTTGAGGTTTTTTTTTTTTTCTGTTTTTGTCTTTTGAAATATGGTCTCATGTAGTCCAAACTGCTCTTGAACTGCTGATCCTTCTATTCCCGTCATTCCCACTGTTACCATCGTTGGCTACCATGTACATAATAGGTACTAGGTAGATTTTTGAGCATTATTGCACATGGAGAAACAATGCAAAGTTTCCTGTTGTGTTACCATCAGGTTTGAATCTTTCAAAGGTTTGTGGTTTTGTGTTTTGGGAAGGGGTCAGTGAGGTGGGTGGTGTTCTAGTGGTGGTTTGAGACAGGGGTTTTCTGTGTTGCCCTGACTATCATGGAACTCATTGTATAAACCAGGCTGGCCTTGAACTGATCTGCCTGCCACTGCCTCTGAAGTGCTGGTATTAAAGGCATGTCCCACCACCACATGAGGATTTGTGTGAATTTTAATTATGTGCATGTAAGTATATGTCTTGTGCATGGGTTTGTGCACTTAAGGGCAAAACCCGAGGAGGCCAACAGGATACCCTGGAGGTTGGGCTACAGACATTTGTAGATATTTGGAACTGAACTCGGCGATCTACAAGAGTATAATGTGCACTTAACTGATCAAATTTGTAAATCATACATACTGAATTCATTGGAAGCTTATTTATTATTATCAGTATTTCCTATGATTTTCCTCCTTAACATATTAGAATATTAGAATATTATCCCTTTGCTTGAACAACTTTTAAATTATGATATTATATTTAGTTTAAAAGTTGATACAAATCATGATGATGATAAACCTTACTTTAAATTTACCTTTTGTAGACAGGCATGATAGCACATATTGATTATTCTAGCATTTGAGATGGTCAGGCAAGAGATTCATATAGCCAGGCTGAATTATATAATAGCAAAAACTAGTCTCCACAAAGGGGTGGGGCAACTTCTCCATCACATTGCTGCTATTCAGCATTTGTTTGGGTTCTCTGTCCTTTTTTTTTTTTTTTTTTTTTTTTTTTTTTTTTTTTTTTTTTTTTTTTTTTTTTTTTTTTTTTTTTTTTTTTTTTTTTTTTGGTATTTTCAGACAGGGTTTCTCTGTAGCTTTGGTGCCTGTCCCGGAACTAGCTCTTGTAGACCAGGCTGGCCTCCAACTCACAAAGATCCGCCTGCCTCTGCCTCCTGAGTGCTGGGATTAAAGGTGTGCACCACCACTGCCCAGTGGGTTCTCTGTCTTATGATGGCTATCTTTGCTTTCATATATTGAGTCAGAAAAGCTTTAGAAAATAAACTAACTTCAAGATAAACATTTGTAATCACTTTAGGTAAAGTAAAGTGGTTAAGGAATACAGTAAGGAGAAATAGGATTTGGGAATAATTTCCCTTTGGTTTCAGTAAAAAACAAAAAAGCCAAAATGTTTTCCTGAGTAAGCTGAGAAAGTATTTTTTTTTTATGTTGAATCTCTGAACTTCATTTCAAATATCTCATTTTTCATTGAATCATGTTGGTCTCAGTTTTTTGTGCTTAATGCTTATATAACAATTATTTCTATTCTAAGTCTTTTCGGCCTTTAGAGGTAAATGTAAAAGACGTATTTAATTGGAATAATTGATCAGGTTTTTTTTGCATGTGTGTCTGTGTACATGTATAACTATATAAAAGGATTTCAAATGGCAAACGAATACAAAATCAAAAGTAAAATTCCTTTCACCATGGCTTCTCTCACATTGCTACCTAGAAGTGTAAACATTGCTGACAGCATTGTTGGTTTAACTTTTTTTTTATTACAGATGTTTCATTATATAATGAATCAGGCCTTATATATGGAAGGCTATTTACCTACTAGTCTGTTTGTCTCTATTGTGAGTAATACTTATCATGAAATCATTTTATTTGAGATGCAATGTGTTTTTGCTTGTTTTCTTTAGAATCTCAAACTTCTGAACAAGAACTCTTTCTAGATACCAAGATATTTGAAAAAGGTTTGTACTTACAAATATATTTTCGTTTTTAGAAATACTATGCTTTGCTAACAATAGAAACTCATAAACATTATTATCCTTGGGTTTAGTATTTTATAATTTTTCCTAATTTATGAGGTGCACCAACTGACTGTCATGCTAATTTGTAATGCAAATAATAACTGCGTCAAATGTTTTAAAGATTGAGATGATGCTTTGTGGTGCTCACCAAGAATAGGAATCCAGTTGTGTGAAGCTGTTAAACAAGATGCTGAATTCTTTGTGTGTGTGTATCTGTACATGTGAATGTGGGTATGTGCCTGTATGTGACCAGTGTGTATAGAGGTTAGGTGACATTTTTGGGTGTCTTTCCTCAATCACCATCCATTGAGGGACGAATGGTAATGTTTTCTCACTGGTCTTGAACTAGCCAGATAGGCTGGGCTGGCTAGCCAGCAAACACCAGGAATTCACCTATCTCTGCCCCCTTGGTGCTAGGATTACATCATGCTATGATACTTGTCCCTTTGTTTTTTTAAGCATGGGTTCTGGGGATGAAACTCATACAAAGCAAATACTTACTGACAGAGTCATCTTTCCAGCCACACTTACTTTATTAGTTGTGCCTAGGTAATTATCTGTCAACCATCTTTCAGTTTTCAGCATGCAGGGGCTCATTAGAGTTTTTAAATATGTCAAGAGAGCATGCTTGTTTTCATCACTTTCAGACCAAGGAAGCACATATAGCGGTGATCTTGAATCAGAGGCAGTTTCAACGCCGCATAGCTGGGAGGAAGAGCTGAATCATTATGCCTTAAAGTCAAATGCTGTGCAAGAAGCTGATTCAGAACTGAAACAGTTCTCCAAAGGGGAAACAGAACAAGATCTGGAGGCAGATTTTCCTTCAGGTTTGTGCAGCCTAACCTGACTACTGAAGGTCATCTATTTCATAAGATTATCAAGGTTCCACATTTGCATCATTAAGCAGTTGTGATGTGTTAGGGATTATCAAGGGCACAAGAGTTTCCTGATTTTATAAATGTAAATGTCTGTTATAAGGTACTTATTTGTGGTTAATTTGATTTTTTTGAAATTTTAAAAAATCTTTTCAGCAGTAACTGAAAGATTTCCTAGATAATGAACTTTTCGTCTGTGTGTTCAATTCTTTGTTCTTGTTACGTGTATAATTGAAGCTCTTTTCACAAATTAAGGATAGACTAATGATTATTAGGACTTCTCTTTTTCTGGTTTCTCTTTAAATTTGTGTTACATATTATAATTGTGCTTTCTGTTGGTTACTGCAGAATCCTTTGACCCACTTAATAAAGGGCAGGGAATCCAGGCACGTTCCCGAACAAGGAGGAGACACAGAGATGGCTTCCCCCAGCCCAGACGAAGAGTAAGCGAAGCTTAATTTTTAAAATTTGTATTCCTTTGTTTTAGCAATATTTATTAGTTCTTTCTGTTTACAAAGCTTTGTAGCAGCCCAAACCAAATATTTTCATGTATTGTTTAATACACCTAAGGGTTCTTTTTTGCGCCTTTGTTTCTTAGTGTAAAAAAAAAGTCATTTATTATATTTTTTTTCAAACAGAACTTTTTCTTTTGTTTTTCCATTTATAGGTTTTGATTATTATTTTAAAAATCTTTGCTGGGCATGGTGGTGTAGGCCTTTAAGCCCAGTACTTGGGAGGCAGAGGCAGGCAGCTCTCTGGAAGTTCAAGGTCAACCTGATCTGCAGAGTGGGCTCCAGGACAGCTAGGGCTGTTTTTACACAGAGAAACCATGTCTCAGGAAACCAAAAAAAGAAAAAAAAAATTTTTTTATAGTGGCCTAGAGAGACAGCTCAGTGTGAAAGAGCATTTGCTGCTGCTCTTAAGACCAAGATTTGATTGTCAGCTTCTACATGACAGTTGAACTATTACTCCAGTGAAGGGGATTAGCTTCCCTCTTCTGGTCTCCACAGACATTGAACACATGTGTTACATAGACATACATACATGCAGAACAGACATAAACATAAAATAAAAAAAAGTAGGGGGGAGCTTTTTATAATCTTTTTTTTAATGGGCCAATGAGGTATATTCCTAGAGGATAAAGGTATTTGTTACCAGGCTTCATAACCTGAGTTTGAACCTTGTGACCCACGTAGTAAAAGGAGAAATCTGACACTTGTAAGTTGTCTTCTGACCCCACACACATACATACCATATAGCATGCATAGGTCCACATTCATGTGCAAGCATGATAAAAAGTAAATAATTTTAAGATAGAATAATACCAGGAGCTGGAGAAACAGCTTAGCAGTTAAGATCTCCTGCTCTTGTAGAGGACATGGATTTGATTATTCATCTATGTTATGCAGCTCATAGCTGCCTATAACTGGAACCCTAGGGAACCCAACACTCTCTTCTGGATTCTAGGGATTCCTGCACAGACCTGTACTTAACCATACATACATATCACTAAAGATCAATAAAAATCTAAATATTACAGTCCCAGCACTCTGGAGGCAGAGGAAGGAGAATCTCTGAGTTTAAGACTAGCCTGGTCTACAGAGAGAGTGAATTCCAGGACAGCCAGGACTACACAGAGAAACTCTTAAAAACCAAAAATGAAACAAACATATAAATTTTCTGTCATTAAACTCTAAATTTGGCTAATTTTACATGTTCTTTTTAAAAGTTAACTTTTGTATGTTAAAGTATACTAGTTAAATTCATGTAGGTTGTTTTTCATATTGAAAGAGTTTTCCCAAAAGAATAGGACAGACAGGACAGTGAGATGGCTCATTGAATAAAGGTATTTGCTGCCTTGCCTGAGTTCAATCTTTCCTTCCTCCCTTCCACTTACTAGCAACCCTGATTGCACATATGCACTAAATATAGTAGTCTTAAACTTTTTTGTTGAAGACATTTCAGCAAATAAACAAAAAAATAAAAAAACACAGCACTCGCGACAGACCAGTCTGGTCTACGGAGCGAGTTCCAGGACAGCCAGGGCTACATAGAAAAACCCTGTCTCAAACAAACAAAAGAAAAAGAAAAATTTTCATATAAGCATCCTTTGATCATGTTTCTCCCTCCTTCTATTTTTCATAGACTCCTTCCCATACAACTTTATTTTCTTGTTCTTTCTTTCTTTAAAACAAACAAAAACAACAAAATGAAGTACACACCAAGAAAAAAAGCAACTCACAAAAAGGAAAATTAAACAAGCAAAAGAAAAAAAAGTCCAAACAAAGCAAAATGAAAAAAAGAATGTCTACAAAAATACTGGTCAGTTTGTTTTGTGTTGGCCAACTACCCCTGCGCATGCAGCCTGCCCAGAAATGTGATTGATGAACTCAAGGAGAGTCCATTGGCAAAAACTGATTTTTCCTGTTTGTTGGTTTCCCTCTTAGAATAGCTTCTTGGGTAGTAGTGGGACCCCATGTCTACTTCCCTCTCTTAGGGCTGGGACCCCATCAGGTCTTGTATTTGTTGGTGTGGTCTGTGAACTCATATGTGCATTAGTCCTGTTGTGTCTGGGGAACTGTGTTTCCTTGCAGTTAGTTATCACTTGTGCCTCTTACATGTAACAAGAGTAGCCTTACTTTTTAAAACTGAGTTTTGGTTGTATTTAAAAACCTTATAAACTATAAACATAGTTTGGTGGGCTTTGACAAATAAACAGGTTGTGTAATCACTGCTATTTGTGAGCAATCATATGAAAAATGTCTTAGTCTTTGGTAAGCACTCTCATCTCCAGAATTTGATAGCCACAATTTGTTATGTAGATTAATGCTAAATGGTAGTGTTGTGCTGTTATTGTAAATACGGATAAGTAGTGTCATATGGTACTGTCTTTCCAGTGAACCTTTTCTGACAGCAGCAGACCTTTGGCTTTCGTCCATGCTGCTTTGTGTCTCAGTGCTTCATCCGTGTTGTTTCTGCCTAACTAGCGATACAAATTTGGGGCTATGTGCAGAGCTGTTAGGATCGTTCTAATGTAAATTTTCACACGAACATGTTTTCATTCTTCTTGAGGAATAGTATTTAGAAATAAGATTACTAGGTTTTGTGCTAAGTCTATTTTAAACTTTACAAACGCTTACCACGCTGGTGTTCAGTTTCACATGCTCACAAGCAGTGTAGGACAGTTCATAAATTCTATGATTTTGCTAACACTTGATATTTGTCCGTTTGGATTTTAGCCTATCTAGTAGATTGTAGATATGTTAGTTTTTTCTTCTAGTGATAAAAGGTTAGTAAATACCTTTTCTTGTGCATTTTTACCATTTGTGAACCATCTTTGGCAGAATATCTTAGAGTCTTATGTATACACATCCCATTTTTGGATGTATGGTGAGTGGTGGTTGTCAGTGAGTTGTATGCTTTTTGTTTGTTTTGTATCTGTTGGTTTTGTTTGGGTGTTTTAAAAGAAAGGGATATTATTTTATTGTGTAGTTTTTGTTGGTTGGTTGGCCTGAAACTCAGCATTTCTGCTTCTGCCTTCCAAATGCTGAAATTAAAGGTGTACATTAATACTGCTGAATTTTTATGTGGCTATAATCCCTTTCTTCAATCAGGAATTTTTCTCCTATGACTTATTCATTGATTCATTCATTCCTGATTGTATTTGCAGTGTTTGGAGTTGAACTTAAGGCTGGGGAGCATACTAGATAAGTGCTCTATCATAAGCTCCATTCCCATCTTTTTTTGTGATAGGGTCCTGTATAACCCATGTTAGCCCCAAACCTTCAGTGAGGAGAGGACAACCTTGAACTCCTTACACCTCTACTTGTTTTTCTTAGTTTGCTTTGTCTTGCTGTGATATAAAACATTCGGATGAATAACAACTTTGGAGGATGATTCATTTGCCTTATACTTAATTACATGACACTGTCCATCATGGCAGTAAGTTAGGGCAGGAATTCAAGGCAGGAACCTACATGTAGGAACTGATACAGAATCTGCTCACCTTTCTTTTCTAAACTCAGGACCACCTGCTCAGAGGTGACACCACCCCCAGGGGGCTGGTTCCTCCCATATCAATCACTAATCAAGAAAATATTTCACAGACTGGCCTATAGGCCAATTTGATGGAAGCATTTTCTCAATCACGGTTCCCTCTTCCCAGCGACACTAGCTTGTGTCAAGTTGACAAAAATTTTCCTAGCACACTGTCCTTTCTTTTCTTTTTGTGGTTATCCCCCCCGCCCCCGCCCCCGCCCCCACCGAGCCAGGGGCGTTTCTCTATGTATTCCTTCCTGGCTGTCCTAGAACTTGCTCTATGGACCAGGCTGGCCTCAAACTCAGAACTTTGCCTGCCTCTGCTTCCCGAGTGCTGATATTAGAGGTGTGTACCACCACGTCCAGTTTCTTTGATTTCTTTTTTTTTTTTTTTTTAATTTATTTATTTCTTACGTATACAGTGTTCTGTCTGTCTGTATGCTTGCTGGACATGAAGAGGGCACCAGACCCCATTACAGATGGTTGTGAGCCACCATGTGGTTGCTGGGAATTGAACTCAGGACCTTTGGTAGAGCAGGCAGTGCTCTTAACCTCTGAGCCATCTCTCCAGCCCCTATAAATATTTTTTAACTTTATTTTATGTGTATTTGGTATGAAGGTGTCAGATTCCCTGGGACTGGAGTTGACAGACCATTGTGAGCTGTCATGTGGGTGCTAGGAATTGAATCTGGGTCCTCTGGGAGAAGAGCCAGTGCTCTTAACCACTGAGTTATCTCTCCAGCCTCCTTCTTTACTTTCTTACTAACAAATACAATATTTTAATTTTGAGAAATTCTGCTTTACTAGTTTTTTTTTTTTGATAATTCATGCTTTAAAATATTCTGACTAAATGTCATTGTCTCACAAATGGCATCTAAAATACTCTTACATTTACATTTCTTTGTGTAGCTTTGGAACCTGCTCTGGAGCGTGCTGTGTAGACTAGGCTGGCCTCAGGCTCAGAGATCTGCCTGCCTCTGCCTCCCACATGCTGGGGTTAAAGGCTTATGTCACCATTGCCCAGCTCCGTTTTCTTTTAGAAGTCTTAGAATTTTTTTTTTATCTTTTTTTTTTTATTGAGAATAAGAAAAAAAAGTTTCCGCCTCCTCCCAGCCTCCCATTTCACTCCCCCTTCCCCACCTCTCTCCCCCCCCCCCCCCCCACCCACCACCCCCCCCCCCCC
>NW_026067894.1:14545508-14594725 GCF_014885135.2 Alexandromys fortis
TGAGCGAGGTAACCCAGACCCAAAAAGATGAACATGGGATGTATTCACTCATAATTGGTTTCTAGCCATAAATAAAGGTCACGGAGTGTATACCTGGTGAACCTAAAGAAGCTAAAGAAGAAGGTGAACCCAAGAAAAAACATATAGTTATCCTCTTGGCTAAGGGAAGTAGATAAAATTGCCGGGGACAAAATTGGGATCTTGGGGGTGGGGTGGGTTGGGGATAAGGGGGGACAGGGAGAGAAAAGTAAGAAGGGGAGGATTGGGGGAACTTGAGGAAACAGGAAGATTGGGATAAAGGAAGGTTGGATAGGGGAGCAGGGAAGCACATATCTTAGTTAAAAGAGCCACCTTAGTGTTGGCAAGAGACTGGAGTCTTAGAATTTTTTTCTTTGATTTTTCTGCACTGTTTCGTCTTAATTTTTCTGCAAGAGTTCAAGGTCAAGGCTGAATTTTTTGCACAGGGCCATCTGTTTCCTACAGCATCACACATATATAGGATCAACTTTTCCCCAGCAAATTACACTTGTACTTTTACATAAAAGAATGCTAAACATATCTCTCTATATATGTACACATATAATATATATTATATATGTATATATGTGTGTATATACACATATATATTCTATTTCTCATGTCTCCATTCTGCTGTATTGATTTTTTAAAAAAAATATTTTTAATACCATTATCAAGTTCCTTTTTTTAAAAAGATTTTTATTATTTTTAAAAATTGTATTTATCTGTATATATGCAACTAAGTGCAATTTTCCAAGGAGGCTACAAATACCAAATTCCCATTGGAGCTGGAGTTGCAGGTGGTTATGAGCTGCCTGATATGGATGCTAGGACCTAAGCTTGGGTCCTCTGCAAGAGTAGTACTTGATATTAACCACTAAGCCATCTCTATAGCCCCAATACCATTTTTTTTTTTTAAATTGTGGCTTTACGTTAGGTCTTGGAGTCAAAGGTAAAGTCTTGTTTTTCTTTTTTTTTCTATTTTATAAGCATTAGTTTGTTTTTTGTTTTGTTGTATGTCTGTGTGAGGGTGTCGGATCCCCTGTCACAGACGGTTGAGAGCCGCCATGTGTGTGCTAGGAATTGAACCTAGGTCCTCTGGAAGAACCATCTCTACAGCCTCTAGTATTGCTTTTCTAAATTTCAATTTTCATATTTATAAATTTAACTTTACCTTGTTGATTTTTAAATTTTTTTAAAGACACCTGGAATTTTCATTGGGGTTTTCCTGAATCCATATTATATATCTTAGAATTGACATCTTTAGCAGTTGTTCCGTTTAGTCTATAAAAATGTTATCTCCCAATTTATTTAATTGTTTCATGTGCCACTGTGTAGTGTATACCTGAGAATGCATGTGTACATGTGCACACACATGTACTTAGACACAAGAAGTCTTTCACCCTCCACCTTACCTTGAGACAGGATGGCTCACTGAGCTCCATGGATCTGCCTTTTCTGTCCGTGCATGTCCTGTCCCATTGGTGTGTCTACTTTTACCCAGATACACAGAACTACACTCTTCCCAGGTTTTGGTTTGGTTTAGTTTTTCAAGACAGGATTTCTCTGTGTAGCTCTAGTTATACCGGAACTCACTCTGTAGACCTGACTGACCTCCAACTCGGAGATCCACCTGCCTCTACCTCCTAAGTGCTGGGATTAAAGAAAGGTGTGCACCACTGCTATCCAACATCTCCCCACGTTTTTTATGTGGGTACTTGAATTCTCAATTCAGGACCAATTATTTAGGTCACTTTAAGTTTCTCTCAACAGTGTCTCATATGTTTATAGGTCTACTGCTTGCAAATTTTTTGTATTTACAATTCATTTTTCAATTAAAGGTAATATTAATTAAAATTAACTATATTCTTAATATTATTAAAATTAAGTTAATTTATCTATTTATATTAATTAATTGTTGGAGCAGGGTTTTACTCTGTAACCCAGCTGACCTCAAACTTATTGTTATCCTCCAAATCAACCTTCTAAGTCCTGAGCTTGCCCATTCTGCTATCACACTATACTTTAAATCATACTATTTTTAAATTTTACTTTTGGCTTATAAAAATTCTGAAGGTTTTTTTTTTTATATTCACCTTATTTTCCTAACATTTCATTCCACTAAATTTCTTGGAGTTTTCTACATTACAGTTAGATTATCTGTGAATAAAGTAGTTTAGCTTTTTCTTTCTAATCTGAATACCTTTCCTTTTTTTTTCTTCCTGTATTGAATTCAGAGATGTTCCTATGTACCGGGTAGTAGTAGAGAAACCTTTGCTTTGTTCCCAATCTGTCTTGCATTGTTCCTTGTAGGTCTTCTCCTCTCCCTCCTCCCCTCCTTTTTTTTTTTTTTAAAAAAAAAGATTATCTATCTATCATCTATCTATCTATCTATCTATCTATCTATCTATCTATCTATCTATCTATCTATCTATCTATCTATCTATCTCTATCATGTATACAGTGTTCTGCTTGCATACCAGAAGAGGGCACCGGATCTCATTATAGATTGTGAGCCACCATGTGGTTGCTGGGAATTGACTTCAGGTCTTCTGGAAGAGCAGCCAGTGCTCTTAACCTCTTAGCCATCTCTCCAGCTCCCCTTGAAGGTTTTCTTTTGATTTTGAGTTTTCTGCAAATTTTCATCCTGATAGACTTTTATCAGTTGAATTTTTTTTAATCTAGTGATTCAATGTCTGTTTTATTGTTGCGTTGTTTCATAGTCTTTTTTTTTTTAGAATAACTTTTTTTTTTTTTTAAGATTTATTTATTAATTATGTATACAACATTCTGCCTCCGTGTATGCCCGCACGCCGGAAGAGGGCTCCAGATCTCATTACAGATGGTTGTGAGCCACCATGTGGTTGCTGGGAATTGAACTCAGGACCTCTGGAAGAGCAGCCAGTGCTCTTAACCACTGAGCCATCTCTCCAGCCCTGTTTCATAGTCTTTTAAGCTGGTTGTTGAAATAGGAGCGGCGGGGCTGCGTCCCCAACACCCCAGCCGCTTGGCTAGCTCACGCCCGAAATAACAACACACAAACTGTATTCATTTAAAGAACTGCTTGGCCCATGAACTCTAGCCCTTACAGGCTAATTCTCGCACCTGGACTAGCCCATTTCTAATGATGTGTATAAGCACCCCAAGGTGCGCTTACCGGGAAGATTCTAGCCTACATCCATCTTCATCGCGTGTGTCTCAGAGAGCAGAGCTATCGCGTCTACCCGGGAGAGCTGAGCATGGTGTCTGTCATCCGGAGAGCAGAGTCTCTCCGGGAGCAGAGCAGAGTCTGACCTCACTTCCTCTTCCGCCCAGAATTCTATTCTGTTTACTCCTCCCATCTATGTTCCAAGCCATGAGGCCAAGCAGCTGGTTTATTATAACTTAACCAATGAAATCAACAGATTGATATATGACACTCCCACATCAGCTGGTGAAATACATTTTCCCTAATGTATTCTTTTTATATAATTTTGGATCAGATTTGACAACAGTTACGGTGTTTTTTGTTGTTGTTGTTGTTGTTTGTTTTAAGACAGGTTTTCTCTGTAGCTTTAGGAACCTGTCCTGGAACTAGCTTTTGTAGGCCAGGATGGCCTTGAACTCATGAAGTTCCTGCCTCTGCCTCCTGAGTACTGATTAAAGGCCTGCGCCACCACTGCCCTGTGGTTATGGTTTTAAGTTCTTCTATTGCCTCTGCCTCCACATGTGGTGAACATGTACCACTTCACCTCGCCTTGTGAGAAGGTTTTAAATTATAAAGCTAATGTGTTTACATTTAGGTTATCTGATTTTTTTTTTCTATTATAAGCTTTTTTTACTTTTGTATCTTTCAAGAATATATATATTCTGGGCATTGAACCCATGGCATGCATACCAAGCAAGTGCTTTTCTACTGAGTTATCTTTTAACCCAGTCCTTTTAGTTATCTTTGTTTTGAGACAGGGTTATCAATTAGATGCCCATGCTATGCGTTGAATTTACTCTGTAAACTAAGCAGAGCTTCAATTTGATATTCTTCCAACTCAGCCTGGAACACTGTGTGTGTACATCACTATACTGAGTAAATACTTTCTTTTATTTGTAAATCACTAAATTTATTGGTATAGCAGTATTCTGTGCAAATTAAAAATTGTTATGTTATTTAATTATATAAGTGTTTGCCTTATGTATGTCTGTATACCACATTTGTGCTTGGAACCCAAAAAGTCTAGAAAAGGACATTGAATCCTATGAAATGAGTCACAGATGGCTGTGAGCTGCTATGTGGATACTGAGAGTTACAGCCATGTCTTCTGCAAGAACAGCCAGTGCTCTTAATTGTTGAGCCCTCAATCCAGTTCCAATATTCTATTTAAATTTAAGCATCAGTTCATTTTGAGACGGTCATACTGTGTAGGTATGGCTGGCTTCTACTTGCTAAGTCAACAAGGCTTGCCTCAAAATTGCAATAATGCTCCTGCCTCTGCTTCCCAGGTGCTGAGATTTCAGGCGTGTGCTGTCATTTTTTGCCTTTTTTTTATGTGTTTTTTTTTTTTTGTTTTTTTAGACAGAAAGTTTAAATTGTGGATTTTATGAGTCTTTTTCTTCTAGTTTACTTTCCTTTCTTTTGACGTTACTAGTACTAGTACTCTGAGCTTCATGATTGCTAGGGACATGTTCTGCCTAACTTAATGCCAGAGCTGTTTAAGTTTTGCAGGAGCTTGGGATAAAGAGATGGCTCAGAGGTTAAGAGCACTGACTGTTCTTCCAGAGGTCCTGAGTTCAAATCTCAGCGACTGCATGGTGGGTCACAACCATCTGTAATGAGATCTGGTGCCCTCTTCTGGAGGCTGAACACTGTGTTAATAATAATAATAATAGTAATAATAATAATAGTTTTGCAGGAGCTTGTAGGTATTTCGAATATCTCACTCATATCACACAAGTACTGCATTAGTTCCATCACAGGATTTTTTTTTAAGTTTTATGGTTTTCATTTAAATTAACAGGATTTTCTAATCATAGCTACAATTTCTTCCTTGATCTATGCAATATTTATAAGTGTACTATTAATTTATGATTTGAGAGGGTTTTTTTTTTTTGATGTTTTTCCATTATTGGCTTTAAGTCCAGATCTTGTGTAAAGAATTTATTGAGACCTATTTTATAGTTTGGAATATGACCTATTGAAGTGAGCTTGTACTGTATCATGTGGTAATGGCTATATCCCAGTTACCTAAATGTTGATAATTACTATAGTAATTTCTTTTTTATATGAATTGGATTTGATGAGTTCTTGGTGTTTTGAGACAGGGTCTCACATAGTCCAGGCTGACCTTGAACTTTCCATGGAGCCCAGAATGACCTTGTACTTTTCCTGATCCTCTTGCCTCCACTTCTCAAGCGCTGTAATAGGTGTGCATCACCATGTCTGAAAGTAGATTATTTTTAAAATCCTTTCAGCTCTGAATTCTGAATCTTTAGGATATAAAAATAATTTTCTTATTCAATAGGATTATTCGCTTTGCAAGTCTGAGAACTCAGAGTCTTAAAATTCCAAGGGTGAATTTTATAGTTTGTGAATTTTTGGAATTCTCACAGGGAAGGAAGAAGTCTGTAGTGCCTGTGGAGCCTAGGAGTCTTATTCAAGGAGCCTTGCAACGTTGTTCAGTGTCTGGAATGACACTGAAGTATATGTATGGGGTGAATGCCTGGAAGAATTGGGTCCAATGGAAAAATGCCAAGGAAGAACAAGGAGATCTGAAATGCGGGGGTAAGTCCTCAGTACACTCTGTGTCAGATAGATACAGGAAATAGAAACAAAGTCGTAAATATATTCTAAGAAGGATTAACTCATAAGACTTAGGCCTTGGCTTTACTCATCCCATTTCACTATTGTTATTTACCTGTCTCATTTATCCCATCAGGAGGTGAACATGCCTCTCCTAGTCCGTGTTCTGATGCCTTAGGAAGTGTTCAAGACCAGGCACTCTCTCAAGAATCCTCAGAACAAGGTTGTAAAGGTAAATATTCTTCTGTCTCTTTTCCTATCAATTATTTTTAATATTAAGGTTTAAAGAATATTTTATGTGCATGAATGTTTTGCCTATATATGTATCTGTGGAACACTTGCACGCCTGGTGCATGCAGAGGCCAGAAGGTCCATCAGATCCCCTAGAACTAGAGTTTACAGGCAGTTAGTTACGAACCACCCTGTGGTTGCTAAGAACTGAACCTGCATCCTCTGGAAGAGGAGCCAGTGCTCTTAACCATTGAGCATCACTCTGGACTCTCTTAAGTTTGTTAACTGACCAGATGTATAGATGTGCTAGTCTTAGCATTGTGAAGGATGGAGAAAGAGACTCCCCTGCCACGTGCCTAGCTTCAGCAGCTATCCTTAACAACAGAGGGAATTTTCACAGCCCCTTCATTCCTGTATCTTTCCTGATTCTAAAGCCAGAACTATATGACCAACAGCATGTCAAGCCGTGCTGCGTACTTGGGATGGAACTTGGCCCCATTTAATAACATTTGCATAAGCTTTCATTTATTGCTAATTTATTTAAAGGTTTTGGTTTGAGATTTTCCAACTATACCCTTTCTCTTACAAGTGGATCACTATATCAGGTTTTGACTTTTGTTGCTAGAAGTCTGTTTGCTGGTCTTGGAGTACACAAGTTCTCATCAGATCAGGCAGTTGCTGCTGTGTTGTGATGACTCATAGTCCCTACAAATCAAGTATTACCTTTATGCTCTTAAGGTTCTATAAATACCCTCCTGCTTGGAGGTTGTGCCTGCAACAATTCCCCTGTTGTTTACTAGTCCTTATTGAAGTAACCAAGAGAGCCAGCTGCAGTGCCAGATACAGTTCCTGTATCTTCAGCTATCTGGAGGCAAAGTCAGGAGGAATGTTTGAGCTTACCAGTTCAATATCAGCTGTGGCAAATTACTGAAACCTCAACTTAAAAAAAAAATGTGCCTTAGCTATTCTGGCATTTGTCATATAGACCAATGTGGCCTTGAACTCAAAGGAGAGCTGCCTGGTTCTGCTTCGCACCTGCTGTAATTAAAAGCATACACCACTATGCCTGGATTCCTTGTTTACTTTCATAGAGTCCCAGTTAAACGAACTTTCTGTCATAGTACTGTTGCACCATGTGCAGTAAATTGTATTTCTCTTCTTGAAAAAAAAATCCTTGAGTCAGGATCTATTATTTGGTTGATGGATTTGAAATAGGATTTTTCTGTGTCGCTTAGGCTAGTCCTCCTGCCTCAGCTTCTTGAATACTGTAACCGTCCTGCTTGGTTTACCATGCTTTGTGATCCAGTATAGTGTTTATTTTTTAGGGCACAGTGATACTGGTGTTGGTTCAGTGAACAGAAGTGTTACTGCATTTCTGCAAGCTCATGTTTCAGATGTCTTCTCCCTTTACACAGTCCGTTCTATGAAGCTGAAAGAAGATATTCTGTCCTGCACTTTTGCTGAGTTGAGTTTGGGATTATGCCAGTTTATCCAAGAGGTGCGGAGACCAAATGGTGAAAAATATGACCCAGACAGTATCTTATACTTGTGCCTTGGAATTCAGCAGGTATCAGTTTCAATAACTTATACATTTGATTGTGGTTTTCATCATCTGAGATAACTTGTGAATTGTTGAAAATAAGTGTATACTGTCATTTATTTGTATTAAACATTTTCCTTAGTGAACTGCTATCCCAGTTTAAAAGTCTTTACATATAGCCTTTGTAAACTAAAGTGAGACTGTTGGTAGAATAATAGACATTGGGAAGGGATCGTGTATTCTGTAGTTAAATGGATGAAAAGGGCATAAATAGCAGCCTACCTAGAAGCAACTAAGGTGACTGCATCTGTACGTGTAAGTGTTTTATTTGCACTTTCAAAGTACAAAGTAAATTAATAGATGCACAAGTATGTACATTTAAAAAGATCAGTTATCGATAAGAGTGCTACACGATGAGAATTCTGCCAGCTGGAGGGAATGCACACTTTCTACAGCAATTTGAGTACAGTATTTAGGAATGTTTTCACCTTCTTTTTTTTTTTCCTCCTTAGGTCCCGNAGAGTTTCTCTGTGGCTTTGGAGCCTGTCCTGGAACTAGCTCTGTAGACCAGGCTGGTCTCGAACTCACAGAGATCCGCCTGCCTCTGCCTCCCCAGTGCTGGGATTAAAGGCGTGTGCCACCATCACCCGGCTCCTCCCTAGTTTTTATTTAACATCTCTTCAACATTTGTGTCTGGCTAGGACTCATTTGGTTCATGCCTCTATAATCTTAGAACTGGGGTTGCTGAAGCAAGAGGATTACAAATTTGGGAGCAATTGCATAGTCATAAATCAAAAATCATTCATCACAGTTGAAGTTCTGACAAGTTCGTAAAGTTACTGGGTATAGTTCATGCTCACCAAATGTGAGAGTTAGTAAATAGAGCATACTATCTAACCAATTGTTTTATTTATAAATTAGAATGTGGGTATGATAGTATATGCCAGCTCTCTCAGCTGCTTGGGATGAAGCAAGGTAACTGCAAATTCAAGGACAGCCTAGGCTACATAGTGAGACCACTATCTCCAAAAATAAAAAGTAATGCTTAGTGATACATGACTATATTATAAATTATGTTTATTACTATGTAATGGCATAGTGATATGAATTCATAGAAGGTGAAATAAGAAATGTGTGCAATGGTTATTGTCTCTGGTTTGTATTAATCTGACGTTAAGCAAGGTGGGGTTTTTTTGTTTTGTTTTTTACTTTCAAAAGTAAGTACTAGATTGACTAAGACATACTTATCATCCCAGCACTCAGGAGGCAGAGGCAAGATCCCTGAGTTCCAGGTCTAGAACTAGCTTCAGGACCAGGACTACATAGAGAAACCTGTCTCAAATAAACAAAGGAAAGTAACTTGTGGTCTGGAGAAATGACTCAGCTGTTAACACACTGGCTCCTCCTCCAGAGGAACTGCATGTGATTCCTAGTACCCACATGTTTATCTCCATGTGCATGCCTTGTACACTCAGACATTAGAAGGGGGGGTAGTAAATCTCCCTGTAACTGGAGTTATAGACAGTTGTGAGCTCCTATTTAGGTACTGGGAATAGAATCCATATCTGTTGCAAGAATATCATGTACTCTTAATTGCTAAGCCAGTATCTCCAGCTCTTTGTTAATATTTTTGCTTTGTTTTGCTGTGTGTGTCTGTGCCTCTGTCTGAGAAAGGGAGACAAGTACATGTGTGTACATGTGTATGTGGGTGCACATGCATGCCCTGATGTCAGGTATCTGTATCACTTTGCTTCATTCTTTTGAGGCAGGGTATCTCACTGAACCTGAAGCTTGCTCTTTCAGTTAGTCTGACTTGTCAAATTCCAGGGGTCTACCTGACTCCACACTCCAGTTCTGGGGTTTCAGGCACACCTGGCCATGCAAAGCTTATACTTGGGTGCTGGGTATTTAAACTCAGGTCCTTATGCTAATACAGCATGTGTTCTTGCGCCATCTCCTCATCCCTGTTTTACTTTGTTTTTTATTTAGCAAAATGGGTCCATAAAACATATATTTTGCAACTTGTTCCTGAATTCAAGCTTGTTTTCAAAATCATGGAGATCTGCCTTCCTCTACCTCACAAGTGCTCAGATTAAAGTGCCACTGCCCAGCATTTTGTTTTTTTTAAACAAGGCAGAAAGGATCATATGAGTTGGTGACCAGCCTGGTTTACATATCTAGCTTAAGCCTGCTAGGACTCTAGGAACAAACTCAGGTGCTGCTTGCATAGCATGTGCTTTATAAACAGTCATCACAGTCCACTAAATTTCATGCATTAAAACATAAAAATTGTATATTAATGGAGTATGATGTAATGCCTTGGTAGAAAGGTTATGTTGCATGCTCAAATTATTTGGAGAATCTTGTTATCTGACCAATTTAAGTCTTCTAATATCTTTCCATTTACCTAGGTCTTCTGTAATTTTTACCTTCAGTTACAGCTTGTAGTTTGATTTAAATTTTCCCTAGTTTTGTTTTCTTTCTTTTTTTTTTTAAGTTTTCGTTTTTAGTTGTATGTACATATATTTATCTAAGGATGGCTGTGCCTCTGAGGTTAATGCCCATGGAGGCCAGAAGATAGCTTTGGAGAGTACTGAAGCTTTAGTTATATATAAGGGGGTTATAAACACACATCCCCCTCCCTCTTGCTCCCCACCCCTAGTGGAGGGAACAGAACTGGGTATCAAACCAAACTCTGTCTTTTTCAAGAACAGCATATGCTCTTTAACTGCTGATCTGTTCTCTAGTCCAAGTATTTTATTCTTTATGACATTTTAAGATTTATTTATTTTATGTATATGAGTGCTGCTCTATTTGCTTGCATGACAGCATACCATAAGAGGGTATCTATGTCTGTGAGCCACCATGTGGTTGCTGGGAATTGAACTCAGGACCTCTGAAAGAATAGTTAGTGGTCTTAACTGCTGAGCCATCTCTCCAGTCCCTCTATATGGTTTTTGTTTGTTTGTTTGTTTGAGACAGGGTTTCTCTGTAACTTTGGAGCCTGTCCTTGAACTATATCTTTTAGACCAGACTGGCTTTGAACTCACAAAGATCTACCTGCCTCTGCCTCCCAGGTGCTAGGATTAAGGGCGTGCGCCACCTGGCCAGAGTATTGTTTTGACTGTGTGTTATCCAAGCATTTCTTTATTTTTTATTCTGTGATATTCTTAATAGTTGACCCTTTCAGGTTGGGTTTACTGGCACACACCTTAAATCCCAGCCCTAGGAGGCAGATAGAGCTCTGTGAGTTTCCCGTGAATTATAGAGTAGCCAAGGCTATTTGAGAGACCCTGTCCCTCATCAGTCCACTCCCCACCCCAAAAAAATTTTTTCAAAGTGTGGGTCAGAATGTTGAGAACTGTGGTTGAAAGGTCCCAAGTAGTTTTTGGTGTTGTTTTTTTTTTTTTTTTTTTGTTAAAGATTTATTCGTTTGTATTTTATGTATATGAGGTTTTTTATTTTTTTACTTACATGTATGACTGTATCCCATGTGCGTGAAGTTTGTCCATGGGGGTCAGACAGGCGTTTCAGATCCCCTGGAACTGGAGTTATAGCTGTTAGCCACTATGTGGGTACTAGGTTCTCTGCAAGAGAAGCCATCTCTCTAGCACACCCCCATAAGTTTTTTTTTTAATGTGTGTGGGTATTTTGTCTACATAAATATCTATGCACCATGTCTATGTGTGGTACTCAGGGAAGACAAAAGAAGGTGTCTGATTCCCTGGAACTGGAATCACAGACAGTTGTGAGTCACCATGTGGGTGCTAAAAGTTGAACTTAGGTTATCTGGAAGAGCAGTTCTCCAATGTGCACCAGCCCCTTCCCCCACCTCAGTAAGGTCTTAAATTTGAGTTTGATTTGTTTCAAGAGAAAGTTTGTTTAAGTAGAATGGCAGGCAGAGCTCTGTGAGGACATTTGCAAGCATAGTGCATGTCAGGAGAGGAGAGTTAGGTCAGTTTCATCAAGAGTAAAGGGTTCTTATTTGGGAAGTTTACTCATTTATGTGTATTTGTTTTATATATGTGCGTGCGCGCACCTGGGTATGACCCCACAGAGGTCAGAAGAAGACATTGGATCCCTTGGAACTGTAGTACAGTTGATTGTGAGCTGCTGAGTGGGTTCTGGGAACAGAAGGGAACAGAATCTGGGTCCACTGCAAGAGCAGTAAGTGATCTTACCTGCTGCTCCAGGTTCTTGTTTTTAGTATTTATTCTGTACCACCCACACTTTTTTGCAAATTCAGTGCCAAGGACAATGACCAGTTTCCATGACAGAGCATTGGACTTGAATCCTAGTATTTTAACCTACAGTAAAATGCTTACAAGCTGTGTGGGATAGTCCATTACAAAGGCAGACATTAAGGGAAACCATTTCTTATGATGTTTTCTAATCTTAAGCTTTCTTTATACCAGTATGTGTTAATTCTTTTATCTTTTAGTACCTGTTTGAAAATGGTAGAATAGATAACATTTTTACGGAGCCCTATTCCAGATTTATGATTGAACTTACCAAACTCTTGAAAATATGGGAGCCTACAATACTTCCTAATGGTAAGGGAATTGTTTTTAATTATTTTTATGGTATACTTTTATAAATTGCTTTTTAAAATATTTTCATACATTGCAATATAATCTGTCCTGATGTAATACAGTTGAGTTGTTGAGATTGTTTTAGATTAATCTATTGTGGATCATTTTAGTAAAATACACTGTGAACAGTTACTATAAAGTAACAAACAGTATACATAGAGATACTAACACCTGAAAAAAATATACATTGTTATACTTACGTTTCTAGAATGGTTTTGTCTGGTAGAGTCAATAAGCTAGTTGCTATTGATTTATCCATGCACAAATGATCTTTGTCAGTGTGTGCTGAACATCTTTGCTTGTTCTTATCCATGAATTCTTTAACCTGATGTCATTAGAGAAGCCTGTGGTTCACTCAGGCTCTGACTGGATGAGTTAGAGTAACAACCAATGTGTGCTTTCTGTTGAGCTCTGGAGCACCTCTGTATCATTCTGAGCTACATGATGAATAATACAGAGGAGACATACAGCATAGATTTGGAAGTAGTAAAGTCACATTCAGGGATGATCTCCCAACAATAGAATATGGAAGCAGCAGTAAAGAGAGTTCAGGAAAGAGCATTGCGTTAGAGCTGAATTTATGGGACATGGAGAGCCAGGTACAAGGATTAGTACAGTTTCTTAAGACCTTGCTTCTCATACATACAGATTCCAGTTGGTCCCAAGGAACATAGCTGTTAATGTAAGTTAAGAATGAGAGGGAAGCCAGGTGGTGGTGGCGCACACCTTTAATCCCAGCACTCAGGAGGCAGAGGCAGGTGGATCTCCATGAGTTCTAGGTCAGCATGGTCTACAAGAGCAAGAGCAAGTTCCAGGACAGATTCCAAAGCTACAGAAAAACCCTGTCTCGAAAAACCAAGATAGATAGATAGATAGATAGATAGATAGATAGATAGATAGATAGATAGATAGATAGATAGATAGATAGATAGATAGATAGATAGATAGATTAGATAGATTAGATAGAGGAGAGGGGGGGAGGGAGGGAGCCACTTGTTCCTCCCTAGTAACTAAACACATGGAACTGGCAAATGTTAAGCTTGATGGTCTGGGCAAGAACTGGTTAACTTCCCATGGAGCAGATCTGGCCTGTGTCCTGCTTCTGTTGTCTGAGCTAAAAGTGTTTTGGGGTTTTAAATGATTATAAACTTTAAAGAAAATATTTTATGATAGGGAAATTGAATGAGATTGGAATATGTCTGTAAATAAAACTATGTCTGGATCTTTCTGCAACAAAAAGTTGTTCCAGGCAGGTGGCCTGAGGAATGAAAACCACTGCTCACAGGGCAGTGCTGGAGTCTGTCTTGTTGGAGTCCTCTGTCTTGTTCTTCCTGATGCTGCTTCTCTTGCCTGTAAAAGGAGTGGTGGGAGAGAGCAATGCTCCTTCTGTGGAATTTGAGACGTCACATACTTTTGTTCTTCCCATCCTGTCTAGGTTACATGTTCTCTCGCATTGAAGAAGAGCATTTGTGGGAATGCAAACAGCTGGGCGCTTATTCGCCAATTGTCCTGTTAAACACCCTCCTATTTTTCAATACCAAATACTTCCAACTAAAGAATGTTACTGAGCACTTGAAGCTTTCTTTTGCCCATGTGATGAGACGGACCAGGACTCTGAAGTACAGCACCAAGATGACATACTTGAGATTCTTCCCACCTTCACAGAAGCAAGAGTCAGAGCCAGGTGTGTAGCTGGAGATGAGAGTTCTGTTTGAAATGCTAAGAGTTCATTCTGGTCATGGAGGGCTGAAACTTGCTTATAACATTTCAATATTTTTCTCTGTTTTCAAGTAGGTTATAAGCTTTCAAAATGAGAGGACTCTGCCTCCGTGTGTTTTTATTGTCTTTACGTTAGAAATTTGATGTAACCGAGTAAAGCCTCCTGATTTAATTGGGTAAATCCCAAGTAACCTACTTAGAAGGGGTCACTGATTTGCCAGTCAGCAATCACTAATCAAAGGAAACTTGCTTAGCATTTAATTTATTTGGATTTTGTTTTTGACTGGAATGTCCTGTTTTAATTAGCATCTTTTAGTCAGTTCTAAAATTCTAAAGGAACTTAGAAGCAGGCCTAAAGTAGACTGCTTTTACCTATGGTAGGCTTGGGTGAGCAGTGACATTTCCAGTAAGTAGATTATGATCATGTGTTTCAAAAACAGACAAAGTAATTCTTTGTCTTTAATGTCTAAAAAATAATGCTGTTATTCGAGAACTAGAAATTAAACTTTCTGTGTTTGGTTTTAGTCTTTTTGAGCCTTATTTTACTATGTAATAGCTCAGGCTAACCTTGACCTCAAAATCCTCTTTAGTCAGTCATCTGAGTGCTGGCTTTACAGCAATAAGCCATCATGCTCATGCATCACATATATACACAAACAAATCCCTTAGTTTTTTCAATATCAAGTTCTTCAAGTTGTGTTACTTTTAAGAATAAAATACATACTTGAAATGTGAAAAATCTATGGATAGTTGTTCCATGTACCCTGTTCATATTAGCTTGTTTTCAATTGTCCTTTTTACCTGGAGTCTGTCTCTTGGCTTTAGCTTGATGCTTATGTGATCCACTTTGTAGTTCTATTTTGTTTTTGCTTTTTTGAGACAGCATCTCACTTTGTATCCCAGGCTGGCCTAGAACTCAGTTGTATATCCCAAGGTGGCCTCTGCCCTGAAGCAATACAATTTTCTCAGCTTCCTGGGGGATGGAATTGTAGACTTCTTTTTCCTCCTGAAGGTCTACTTTGTATTCATAGGTGATATTAGCTGGATGAATAAGAGGCAGTCAGTTAATATTGCCACTTTTGATTGGGTGCTTAACAACGTTCATATTAGCCAGGTGGTGGTGGTGTAGGCATTTAATCCCACCACTCAGGAGGCAGAGGCAGGCAGATCTCTGTGAGTTCGAGGCCAGCCTGGTCTACAGAGCTAGTTCCAGGATAGGCACCGAAAGCTACAGAGAAACTCTGTCTCGAAAAACCAAAAAAAAAAAAAAAAAAAGAGGTTGATATTATGTTCAACTTGTCTTTTAAGTTACTTGCAAGGCATTTTTTTGGTGGAAATTAGAGTGAATTTGTTTTAAAGCAATAGTGGAGGTAGCTGGAGAGAAAGAACCCTAAACTATTTGTCAAGAATGATCACAAGTAGTGACACAGAGACTGTAGCTTAGGTTTGTCCCTAACTAATTTTTAAAAACAAATAAACCCTTATTTTTTAATCTGTGTTCCTTCATGTGCCCATCATCTTTTTTTTTTTTTAAGTAAATTGTTGCTGCCAGAAGCAGACATGTCTCCCTTTCATGTAAAGCTTCAGGTTATTAAAACATTTTAAATGCCATATTCTGTAGGTCTTTGCAAACATGCTTAATATGTAAGACTACAAGTTTGTTATAAATGACTAACCACTAACCTGCATTTTTATTATTCTAAATGGTTTGTAGTAATAACTTTCAAGAACTAGAAATTTATATTACATTGCTCAATAAGCTACACAGATATAATACCTTAAACAAGAGTAGAAACGTGTACAGTATGTTGCAACAAAAATAACCTTAAATTTATATTAATATACAAATTCCATAGCAGTGTAAAATATTTGAGATTAGAGATTGTTCAAAAGTAGAGTCAGTATCTACCCTTTATCTCATCATTTCTGGACTATATCCCCTTTTTCCTTTTAGAAAGAGATCCTTGAATTTTTTTTTATTTATTTATTAACGATTTCTGTCTCTTCCCCACCACCACCTCCCCTTTCCCTCTCCCTCCCCCTCCCTCAGTCAAATCCCCCTCCCTCGTCAGCCCAAAAGAGCAATCAGGGTTCCCTGACCTGTGGGAAGTCCAAGGACCACCCCCTCCATCCAGGTCTAGTAAGGTGAGCATCCAAGCTGCCTAGGCTCCCACAAAGCCAATAGGTGCAGTAGGATCAAAAACCCATTGCCATTGTTCTTGAGGTCTCAGTAGTCCTCATTGTCCGCTATGTTCAGCGAGACCGGTTTTATCCCAGGCTTTTTCAGACCCAGGCCAGCTGGCCTTGGTGAGTTCCCAATAGAACATCCTTGAATTTTTATATAGCTTTCTGACCATAACCAGTAACAATATGTAACCAACCCCAACTAAATAATGATGACAAACATCCATAAACCAATGAGCGACCAAAAACCACTCATCCCACCTCTTGGGATTTTTGGTGTCAGGGTTTTTGTTGTCATTGTTTGGCTTTATTTGTTTTTTTGCTATTTTTGTTCACTTTTACCTTTTTTAACTGTTTCTTGCTGTTCTTCTTCCCTCCCTCCCTCCCTCCCTTCCTCCTTCCCTTTCTTTCTTCCTTCGTGGTTTTTACATGCTTTCTGCTGTCTGTGGCAGTGACATCTTTAGGAAACTTGAGAAAAATGAGATAACTGTCAAGTCCTGGGAAAACTAGCCATAACATTTGTTGTCCTGTCTCTGTGCAATTGAAAAACTCAAGGCTTTCTGTAGTCCTGACTAGAATAGTCTGAAGCTAGACCACCTCAGCTATCAGAGGGAGCTGTTCTGAATGCAGAACTCTGAGGAAACTGTAGCAGAGATACTCTGAGATGGTGGATCACTTGGACCACCTGTTTTCATTGGTGTGTGGTCCTCTTGTTCTGAAAACAAATTCTCAAAGGTAACATGCATATCTGCAGTAACACAAGTGTGAACTGTGTGCTGTACACAAGCCAGCTAAAGATGATTTTTTTTTATTTGTTTTATGTCTAAACAGGTAAAATACACATCTTCTGTCCTATAGTTTTTAAGGTTCACTTCTTTATATTTGTAGTCTGGATTTTCAGGGGTCTTCCCTGATCAAGCCTGATCTTGACCTTGAAGGAATCCACAGCTTTTTTTTTTCCCCTGTGGAAACAAAAGAATAACCTCTTCCCCAAAGCAATAACTTTTCTGCCTTTTTGTTTTGTTTTGGTTTGGTTTTTTTTTGTTTGTTTTTCGAGACGGGGTTTCTCTGTAGCTTTGGTGCCTGTCCTGGAACTAGCTCTTATAGACCACACTGGCCTCGAACTCATAAAGATCCGCCTGCCTTTGCCTCCTGAATGGTGGGATTAAAGACATGCACCACCGCCCAGCCTGACTTCCATTTTAAAGTTAAGGTATTGTAGCTGGGCAACAGTGATTTATGCCTTCATTCCCAGCACTTGGGAGGCAAGGCAAGTGGATCTATTAGTTAGAAGCCAGCCTGGTCTACAGAGCTAGTTCTGGGATATCCAGGGCTACATAGAGAAACCTTGTCTCGAAAAACAAAAAATTAAGGTACCCTTAAACTTTGTAGGCTGGTTTAATATAGCGGTCTCTGTTAGAATCTGTGTTCTCAGTGGCTGTTGTTTACTCACCAGCAATCAGATAGCAGTTAGGGTCCATACTCTACATCTTTATGTGTCTTGTCCTTTTCATATTATTTTATTCTCTCTTTAAAGACTATCTTACTATTCATAAACTATTTTTCTATGACTATACCCATTTTCTTTTTTAAACCTATGCACATTTTTAAAAGCACACTATAAGCTATTTAGTGTTTTTTTCCCTTCTGGATCTGTCTTTACTGAATACCTGCAGAATTCTTTTTTTCTGCTTGAGACAAATCTTAAATTGCCATGTTGGCTGCCACAAGACTCAGCTTACTACATGGTGGTGGCTTAGTATGCCAAAGACTTGACCGCCTGAGGGACTGTAGGGCTAGAAAGCCACAGCTGGCTCCTTATCCAGAACTTTTCTTAGCTTTCTCAGGCTCTTTATGTTTGGATATTTGAGTACTCACGTTGGATGCCATATGCAGTCAGACGTTTCCTTTGGGCTGCAACTTAAAAAAGATGACATGGAGATGCATTATTAGTTATGAAAGCTTGGCCTTAGCTTAGGCTTGTTCCTAACTAATTCTTCTAACAAATTAATTATTACTTTCTAATCTGCGTTCTTTTAGGTGGCTCAGTTATCTTTACTCTGTAAATGCCTATCCTGCTTCCTTTGTGTCTGGTTGACAACTTTGCCTTTCTTACTCTCTGAGTCCTTTCTGTCCCTAAAAGTCCTGCCTAACTAATAGCCCTGCAGCTCTATATAAAACCAGTCACAGTGACACATCTTCACAAAGTGTGCAGGAATATTCTGCAAAAGGACGCTCTTCCAGAGGGTCTCTATTCCCAACATCTACATGGCAGCTTACAGATGTTTGGAACTCTGCTTCCAGGAGGTCTGTTGCCTTTTTCTGGCCTCTGTGCGCACTGCATGAAGATAGTACACAGATAAACACGCAAGCAAAACACCCACACATATAAAAACAAATCTTCAAAAAATGGCTTGGAGGCTGGGTGTAGAGGTGAGCACCTTTAATCCCAGCATTCATCGGCAGACCAAGTGGATCTTTTGAGTTCAAGGCCACCATGATCTACTGAGTGAGTTTCCAGGAAAGCCAGGGCTTCCCAGAGGAACCCTGTCTTGATTACCATCCCACAAAGAAAAAGAAAATTAGGTTGGGGATGGGGCTCGGCATCTGAAGTGCCTAATGTGTATGAGAACCTGAGTGAAGACTCCCCAGCACCTGTAAAATCAGAGTGGCCGTGCATGTTTGTCACCCCAGTACTGGGGGGCAGAGACAGGTGCATCTCACAAGCTCCCAGGCCAGCCAATGGAGCATAGGACTGAGCTGCCAGCCAGTGAGAAACCTACCTCAAAAAAAGAAAATGGAGGTTCAGCAAGATGTCTCAGCAAGGGAAAGGTGGTTGTTGCTTAACCCCGATTACCTAATTTGATCCCCCTGCCCATGGAAGGAGAAGAGAATCAGTTCTCTATAGCTGTCTCCCGACCTCCTCATATGTATACAATGTTGCACACTCACACAAACACATGAGCCACTCTGGCTCTTGAGTCCACCTAGTAGAACTCTGTTTAGACTGGGTGGACAGATAAGAAGTAGCTGCTTCCCTCTTATGCCTGCACCCTGTATTGTCTGAGAGCCCAGCCCCTATAGAGGCCAGTCCTATCACATGACCAACTCTGCTGAGACTTTCTTTTCCTAAGACGTTGTTTCTTAGACCACACAAGGAGAAGGAACTTGAGCAAGAACTGACTCTATGCTAGTGTCCCGGAGGAGAAACAAGTCCAAATAGAAAGAGGGCAACTCTTCCTAATAATACCTGAACCATGTACCTAATCCAGTCTACTAACAAAGCAAACTCCAAAGGAAGATATACCACCACCACTGTCCCTTTTGCCACATCACTGTTCTTTGTTGACAGGGACGGGGAACATATGTGTTATAGTACAAGCATAGTGTTTAGGTATAAACCAAACACTTTGAATGACACCTAGCACATTAGGAGCTCAGTGAGTGTTGTTGAATAAATGAAAAAGGGCAGGAGTGACAGGATCTCTGGCCATGCAGCAAAGCTCATGAGGTCTCTTGGCACATTTCTCTTATACAAACATTTGATTTTTTTTTTTCTCAAGATAAACTAACAATTGGCAAGAGGAAACGAAATGAAGATGACGAGGCTCCAGTGGGTGTGGAGATGGCAGAGAATACTGACAACCCACTGAGATGTCCTGTTCGACTTTATGAATTTTACCTGTCAAAATGGTAAGGGCTCTTTCTGTGCTCTGAGTACAGTGCACTCACCACCCAGCACAAGTCCTTGGAAACCAGAAGCATAGTTGTCCTGTGGTACTGGGTCTGCCTCTGATTTCTGTTATCTCCATCCTTTTATCTGCCTGGATTTGGAGCTAAAAAGCAAGCCCTTTTCTCACAAAGTTTTTCTCCCAAAATACCTTCCAAAGCAAAATTTATGTCTCATTTGATCCTTTGCAGTGTTGTAGGTTCTAATCTATAGTGATTTATTTTTTGTATAGAAAACAAGATCTGAGATTGGTTTTTGTTAAACCTGTAAGAGGAGGCTTTACAGAGATTCAGTTTTGTATTTTAAGGAGCTGGAGTCTTTCCGGGCCTATCACCATGCTAGGCATGCTCTCCCACATAGCCATACAGTCTTAGTCCAGGCTTGAAAGTTTTCAGTGAATCTCTCAGTATAATATGTGATTCATACTAAAAGTCCTTTTTTTGATCAAAGAAATAATGACATTAGGGACCTCAGGATTCATTTTTCTTGAATTGACATACTTTACTCCTACCAGCATTTGAAATGAAGGACCTGATTTATCTTTCATTTTTGTTTTTTCAAGACGGGGTTTTTCTGTGCAATAGTTCTGGCTGTCCTGGAACTCACTATGTAGACAAGGCCGGCCTCGAACTCACAGAGATCCCCCTCCTTCTACCTCCAAAGTGCTGGGATTAAAGGCATGTGCCACCACTTTTTTTTTCTTTTTCTTTTTTTTTTTTTAAAGGCAGGATCTCATGTATCTCAAGCTGGCCTCAAACTTTGAACTTGTAATCCTCATTCGTCCACCTTCAGGTACTATGATTACAGGTGTTCGCCATCACATCCAGCTGTGCTTTCTCTCTATTAAAGTCTACCGCTTGGGATTCAGTTATAGGTTACTCTTGGGAGGAGAATGCCTATGTCCCTATCTACTCCTGTGGAGAAGCTCAGAACCATTATATAAGAAAGAATGATGTGTGTTTCCGGTGTTCTGATCTCAGCTTCCCTTCTTCTCTTTTGTTTTGTTCGTTTCCTCCTGTGGATAGTTCTGAAAGTGTGAAGCAGAGGAATGATGTGTTCTACCTTCAGCCTGAGCGCTCCTGTGTTCCCAATAGCCCCATGTGGTACTCCACATTCCCAATAGACCCTGGAACCCTGGACACCATGTTGACGCGCATTCTCATGGTGAGGGAGGTCCATGAAGAACTTGCCAAAGCCAAATCTGAAGATTCTGATGTTGAATTATCAGATTAAGAAGGAGTAAAGTTCCTGTTTTCATGCTCTTTGGTGTGCACCAAGCTGTGAATGCACTCAGCTGTCGGGAAGATGTATAGCCCAAGTCCTCTTGACCTGCTTGTGAGGCGTGAAGAACAGGCAGCTCCTGAGCCACAGTGTGGCTGCAAGAGAAACCGAGGGAGGAGTGTGAGTGATTGGCAGGGGGAGAGTTCGTAGACATCTTCGAATGACTAGCCAGTTTCTGAGTGGTGCGCAATCTTATTTTGTTTGGGAATAAGAAATTATGGAATATTTTTAAGGAAAACTGTTGTATAAAATTCTACTATAGTAACCTTAGTTAGAAAGGGGTAGCTTTGGAGTGAGACCCTGGCTGCAGTAGGCTGTTTGAGCAAGTTGTCCATGAGTCAGGAGGGAAATCAGTACAGAGCTGAGACTGACATCAGATAAGGACACTGGGACTCAGCCTTGAAGATCCAATAAAAACACTCATGTTTTTGTAAAAAGACAGTGGTCTTGATTGATTTACACTGCCAACCCACTTATGTGAAGGATAGAAGCCTTTGGTACTTTGACTGAAGGCCCCTCACATGGGGAAACGCCCTCCACTGCTGTTAGTGTGCCCCTTTTTATTTTGGTCTTACCTTCTCAGATGTGGGTGATTGAAGGTAAAAGGCTAATAGTCCACAAGCTGATTATGTACACAGAAAATCTGTGGAACCCATTAGACGCCGGGTGTCTTGAACTATTTATAGAGAGCCCACTAACAGCCTCCTTCTGGGTGCACACTGTTATTGCTGCTGTCTCATAGCCTCAGCTCTGCTGCACAGAAGTGGAGGCTCCTTTTCTTTCCAATTTTCCCCCAATGGCAGCTTTTCTTCCATTGTTTCACTTTCCTGTTTCCAAGTGACTCTTCTTGTCCTTTGCACCAGCTTCTGGAGGCCCTTGTCATTTCAAACAGAATAATCTGTCTCCACAGTTCTGACAAACGTGGGAGACCCCACAAAGACACAGTATTACGTAGCTACCTGAATTAAGGTAGGGAAGGTCGTAGTAAACATTTGGAAGTTGACCTAAGGACTTGAAAGTTAGGGATGCTGGGTTAGAGTACAAGTACATATCCATAAGCAGCATTATTCCAGATTCTAGCTGTCTTAGTTCTGTGAGGATTGCAGGGCATAGGTGTGTGAGACATTATCAGACTCCATTCTCAGTTTTTTCCCTACAAAATTTTGAATCAAGCTTTTAATAATGTTGGCTAATTACTGAGCTTCTTTAATTGAAGTTAATTTGAGTTTACAGCGGAACTGAGAAGTCCTAAGCTTCTTCTGAAGTGAAAGACTTCAGTGTGGTCCCATATATTAGGTGGGGGTAGCAAGTTTTGTTTTGTTTTCTTTTTTTAAAACAAATAAGTCATTTAAATTCAACAGAATTTTAAATGGGCCTTTTGACATTGTGTACTTGGTGGTTCTGTCCTCTGCCTGTAACGAATCTCCTTTTTGTTACTAAGAACTGTGTGGAAGAAGTAAATCTGCCCCAGTCTGTATGGCTAATTCCATCTGTGTTTGTCATTTCTGATGGGAAACTGCTTACTTCCAGACCTTGTTTGATTGGAGGGAAAGCAGTTCACCTGTCTGATAAATCGCCAATAAACCATCCAGAAACACCAGGTGTCTAGTCCCGGTGTATCAGTTATGATTTGTGTAAACACTAACATTTCCCACCTATAGTTGTATGCAAAACAAATATTGTTAGCTTAGTAGATAAATTGTTATGAAATACCAGAGAGAAAAAAATGTATTTTAAGAGAACAACCACTACCCAGATAAACGACTGTATCAGGGCTTCAGCTGCATGTTAGTGCAGGGGCTTCAGACCCTAAACTACTTTCAAACTGGTTGATCATCAGTCATTCCTCATAAATGTAGCTGTTTGTTGCGTCAGATTACTTACTTTTTGTTAAAATTATGTAGAAATCACACTCCCCCACCCTCAGGAGGGTGAGAAGAAAACACCAACAAATAGAACCTGAACTTGTCCTATCCTGCTGTTCCTTGGTCTTTAATTGTCTTTGGATTTTCCTTCTGCAGGAACCACAGCACTATTCCCATAGAATAAAATAGTATATTTGTATTTGATGGGTGAGTTGTCTTTGTGNCATCAACAGAGTGAAAGAGTGGTGTAGACACGGCTACTGTCTTACACTTCACCAGTCAGCTTCTTGTTCTCCTTTGATCTTATTGGTATGATCAAAGAGATGTAAAATTACACACACACACACACACACACACACACACACACACACACACACACGGAAAGCAATTTTCAGAAAAGTTCCTTGGTTTTTATTGAGCCCAGTAATGCATTGTTCCCCTACAGTCTTCCCATGGCTTGCTTTCTCTCAAGACTTGTTTCCATTTTAGGACATTTTTAACTATATTAAAAGTTCCAGCAGCCAGAAATACCAAGTGATATGTATGCCTCCTTTTGGGCAGACCTCTTCAAGACTGTAAGTGTTTGAGATGTTAAGAGTCACCAGGCATTGGTGGAGCACACCTTTAATTTCAGCTCTTGGGAGGCAGAGGAAGGTGGATCCCTGAGTTAGAGGCCAGCCTGGTCTACAGAGCGAGTTCCAGGACAGCCATGATGGCTATACAGAAAAACCCCGTCTCAGGAAACTAAAAGAGAGAAGGGGCTTGAGGGTAAGTGTCTGACATTGGCTTACTCTCATATGTGAATGAGAATCTCATTGGGGATGTGGGAATAAAGTGTGCTTTTTCTAGGTCTCTAGAAATGTCTTGGTATTCCACCAAATTCTACAGTTTTGTGTATGCCCTATGACATTCCTAAATTTATAAAATTCCTTTCTCCCAAATGGAATGTATAAAATAGGTTTCTCAAATGAGTTTCAGTTTTTCCATGTGAATACAAAGGTCCTTTATAGTGGCCATTTGAAAGCTCAGGCAATTGTGAATGAGGCGCCAGTGCTCCCCACCTCTATACTAGCGTTGTCCATCCTGGTACTCCATCACCCACCATTCCTGAGATATTCTTAATTGTGAAGTATTGTAACTTACTGGAAGAGTTGCAGGCTTTGGGGGTCTTTGTGCTTGCTGTTTCTGTAAAAGTAAATGAAGAAACCTCTGTTTAACTTTCTCTGTGAAGTGAAACAGTACCAACTCTAGTTGTTGGACCTGGCACATGGTAGACTTTCAAATGTAAAATGGCTTTTAAGACCTTACCCATCTCATGTGTGCACACTTGCCACAGTGTGGTGTGAAGGTGGAAGACATCTCTCCTTCCAGATCATGTGGGTTCTAGGAATTGAACGCTGGTGTCAGGCTTGCTGGCAAGCACCTAAGATCTGTTGAACTGTCTTGTCAGCCCTTTATATATAGTTTGTGTGTGTGTGTATGTGTGTGTTTATGTGCGTGTGTGCGTGCATGACACCTGCAATAGCAGTGCATGTGGTGGTCAGAAGACAACTTGAACCAGTTCCCTCCTGTTTTGTGTGTTCTGTGGAGAGCTCAAGTGCTCAGCAAAAGCGCCTTTACCCACAGAGTCATCTCACTGGCCCCAAAGGTAGGTAGGTGGGTAGGTATATATTGTATGTCTGTGTCTGTGTGCCATGATGCATGTCTAGGAGTCAGAGGACAGCTTGGTGTAGTCAGATCTCTCCTCTGCTGTGTGTTCAAGATAGAACTCAAGTCATTGCACTGGGCCACATGTACCTTTACCAATTAAGCTATCTCCTTGGCCCCAGATTTTTAAATTTATTTATAATATACACAAATTGCTTGGTTTTAAATACATGTGGCCCGTACGTTCAACATTGTAGATGCTGCAAAGTGTTACTCTGTAGATTATTTCTGCATCTCAGAATGAAGTATTCGGTATGCCCCGTGCTGTGGTAAAAACAGCAACAGTAAAGTCATCTTCAGCCAGCCCAGTCCCCACTGCCCCACTCGCGCTGCAGTGAGCTGTCGGCCTCCCCAGCACTCTTCCCTGTCTCCACTGTCTGCCAAGTGGCAGAGAGGAGGGAAGTGTGAGCCTGAACCCTTGTGTCTGCACACTTGTGTTCACTTTTAAGTGCTGCCAGTAGAACCGCTGCTGTTATTGCCCATGTTCTGTTTTGTCTTTACTACTTCTCTGTGGCTGTGGGAAGACATGATGGCCAAGGCAATTTGTGGAGGATTTATTGGGGCTTACCCGCTTCAGCAGGTGCCAAGTCCATAACCATCACTGGTGGAGAGCGTAGGGCAGCATGATGCTAGTAGTCCATGCCTCACATTTGCTCCACAAGCACAAAGCAGAGACAAACCAAGAATAGTGTGAACTTTTGAAACCTCAAAGCCCACCCCCACATCTCCTACAAGGTCACACTTCCTACTCCAGCCCAAACAGTTCCACCAAATGGGGACCAAAATATTTAAATACATGTCTATGGAAACGTTCTCATTCAAACCGTCACACACTTACCTGTGCTATGGGTGACTTTTTGTTTGATTTTATTGAGTAGAAAATTTTCTTCTGTTTAAATTTTTATTTTATGTGGGGTAGTGGTGTGGACAGCAGAGGGAGCCCCAAGTGAGTGAAATCCAGAGGGAATGTATATTTTGATATGGTGTGGCCTGTCAGGGTCTCTCAAAGCCATTAAGTATATGGGCCAAGCTCAGGGATACGGCAAAACTTTTCAGGAATCCAAGTATTAATGTTTATGGATGATTATCAGTGTGAGCAAAGAGACACTGAAGCTTCTCCCTTTCAGATGTTTATAGCCTGAGACTTTTCACCTGCTGAGACTAGCTAACCCCTGTCCTTGGTCTGTACTTACTAATAAGCATAAATGAGGTTCCAGGTTCAGCAGTAGTGGTTAGATACGCACGCATGCGCGCGCGCACACACACACAGCCCATCACAGCTTCACTCCATGTATCTGTGCTCTCTTCATTCCTTCACCATACTAGCTAGAGTTGCAGGACTATAACACGTAAGGTTGGTGCAGGGGGCACAATGCATGCTGCAGCACATATGGAGGACACTTCATGACATTGGGTATCTCTACCATAATTTCTGTTGGTTCCAGAGATTTAGCTTGCACTTTCTTACCTAACCCTCTTCCTATTTAAAATAACACAGGGGCCAGAGAAAGATGGCTCAGGCTGTCAGGCGCACCTTCTGTTCTTGCAGAGGACCCAGGTTCAATATCTAGTGTCTACATAATGGCTCAACCACCTATAATTCCAGTTCCAGGGATCTGATGGCCTCTTCCGGTCTCCAATGCTTCTTATACCCATGGCACTTATGCTCATGCAGGCTTATACAGTACAGATTAAGTTTTGTGGGTTTTTTTTGCATAATTGCTTAGAAATAAATAGAATGTATTAAGGTTTTGTTTGGGGGGTGGTGGTTATGAGCCTAGCCTTTAAAGCTGAGGCATCTCTCTAGCCCTTCATTGTGTTTTAAAGAAGGACTTGCTACAGTTAAGCTGGCCTGGAACTCATGACCTCCCTGCTCCTGTTGTTTTAGTCCTGGGATTACATGTATACTTCAGTGCTCCCAGCTTGCTGTGCCTCTTAATACTAAACATATTTGTTCACTCCTGTTGGTTAAATGTATGTTAGCCTTCTTGTCAAGACTTACACTCTTCAACTCCTTTGGTCTTGTCTGTAGTTATATTGCACTTTGGGTTCCAGAAAGCTAATAAATGTTACTGGGCTTGCTATCTTCATAGTATTGGGTATTTCTGAGTACAGTTTTCTCAGTGGTTACACCCTCTATCTAAATGTACTTTTTGACCATTTCTCCCAAGAGAAATTCCCCTCCCCTACTCTCTCTGGCCTTCAGGTTGGTAAGTAGCTAAGGATGACCTTGAACTTCTGACCCTCTTCCTTTTGAGTCTCCTTATTCTTTTTTTTAATATTTTATTATTTATTATGTATACAATATTCTGTGTGTATGCCTGCAAGCCAGAAGACTCCATTACAGATGGTTGTGAGCCACCATGTGGTTGCTGGGAATTGAACTCAGGACCTTTGGAAGAGCAGGCAACACTCTTAACCTCTGAGCCATCTCTCCAGCCCCAGAATCTCCTTATTCTTGAGAATATTTATTACCAGGTTTGTGTGTGTGTATATTTAACTCATATTTTGACATATTTCTATGAGTTGTTTCCACTTGGCTAAGTTTTATTCATACTCATTTATTTTTTAAGGGTGTGCCACCATACCCAGCAAATATATCATGTTTAACATATAGGTATGTGTACGTCTTTTGTCTGTGCACCATGTGTGCCTAGTACCCAAGGAAGTTAGAAAGCAGCGCTGGAGCTTCTAGAACTAGATTTAAAGACAGTTTTGAGTCATCATGTGGGTGCTGGAAATCGAATCTGGGTTCTCCAAAAGTTTGAACAGTCAGTGCTATGGACTTCTTAAGCCCTCTCTCCAGCCCCTTGCTGCCTTAAATTGCTGGTATGGATAGTGTGTTCACTTGCTGTCGAATTTATGGCATTTGAGTGAGCAGCTATTCCCACAGCTGTCTAGTAGTTTTCTTTGGAAAAAGACCAAAACCCTTGTCAGTACCTTGAGGGGAAGGTCATGGCCTTCAGGCATCTCTCGCTGTTGACTACTTTTCCAGAACTATTAGGAGATGGACTTTTGGGCAGCAGCTCTGGGAGGAAGGAGTTGTAGATATTACCAGCACACCACCAACCTACTGCTGACAGTAACTGGATGGATTGAACTCACCTTCAAGGTATGTAATTAGCCATTGCCAGCAGTCTCACAGAGTCTCAATATCTGGGGGAAATCTTGATACTTTTGAGTTTTAGTTTGTTAGTAGTAACTTCTCTTTGAAGAAAGGAAGTGATAGTAATTTTATTAATAGAAGATAGTTTATATGTTCAATCTTTGTTTTAAGTGTCTCCTATAAATAGAAATTTACCATTATTAATGGCTGTATGGGGGGGAGAGAGGATCAGGAGCATAAAGCGAGGCTCTCTCTGTCTTAAGGCAGGCCTGAAATTTACCACAATCCCTCTTTATCCTCACCAGTGCTGACCCACCATGCCTGGTTCTGGTGATAATTGTTGCCTACACTCCTGTAGTTTTTAATAATTGTTCTTCCACCCCAGTCCTGCTTTGTTTGTTTATTTGTTTGTTTTTAAAGGTGTATGTGTGTACCAGAAGATACCTTTGAAGTTGGAGCCATAGTCAAAGGTACCCAGTGTGCATGCTAGGATCCAAACTCCAGTCCTCTGGAAGAGCAGCAAATCCTCGTAATACTGAACCATCTTTTCCAGTTTGTTTCCTTTTGAAGCAAGATCTCTCTGTGTGTCCCAGCCTGGTCTCAAAGTCATGGCATCTTTCTTACCTTGGCCCTCTAAATGCTGGAATTATAGGCATGGCACCACGACAACTGGTTCTATTCCTGCTTTCTGATTGGTTGGTTGAAATAATCTTCCCTTGGCTGGTTTATAAGTTTCTATAGATTCTTGTCCTGACATTTTAAGGATTTTCTCAAAATATTTACAACATGGAACAACCTGAGTTAAACTCTAAAAAGGTATGATCCTTCTGTAGAATGACCTTACGTAACCACACTTACCTCCAGCCAGTACTTTAGATTCTATACAGAAAGGATTATTTTATTTGCTGGCACCTTCTCCTCTCCACACTCAGCTGACTCCGATGGTACTGACTAGTGTCACTGTCAGTTGTGATACACTGGGACTGCATCCCGGCTCTGGGGTAGGACTGTAGGACTGGGATATGTGACAATGGATATATTCCTTTTGGAATTCTTGAAATATTGGGAACTCAAAACGCAACAATATTGCCCTAAAGTTCTTATTGTGCCCCTCAGCATGGTCATAGGTGGACAGAAGTCATTTTTATGTAACAAAAGGTCAAAATCAAAGAGCATCTAGGGCAGCCAGCATTCCTGTGGCACAAGCTCACCTACCATGGCAGGCGGGAGCCCTGGACCACCAGTGTGCAGAGGTCAGGATGGTGACCTCACAGGTCTACGGCAGTCTCAGGCCGTGCAGGTCATGGATGTAGTATGAAAAGTACAACCTAGTAGTAGTCGGGCACACAATTAAATAGCATGTTTAATTATCTCACAACAGATAGTGCAGCAGTAGAAATTTTAAGTCCTTTGTTTAAAAAGTCACTTTCCCTGAAACTCCCGACACCATGGCTGAGGAACTGGTGACAGGGCCAGAGGGATTAATAGTCTTCCAAGGAGCTGAAAGTCTCCAAGTTAGAGCTGCCTTGAGAGCAGCCAAGAGACCTATAAGGAACAGGTACCCATACACTCAAGCACTCACGCGTGCAAAGGACACAGAAAAGACATGGATGGAGGGACAAGGAAGGGACCACAGTGGGGCAGTCACACACATGCACGCGAATGCCACAGAGTTCCAGTCGATCTGTGGCTATCTCCTCTGGGAGAATGAGGGGTGGCCTGAGCCTGGAAGCAGGAGCTGGTCATCCCCAGCAAGCCCCCCTATGTCCCTGATACGGTCAGTACACAAGCCAGCTCTTGAGATGAGGGGCCAGGCAGCAGTTAGTGGGCAAGGATTTCTCTTGGCTTAGGAAAGGCAGGGCACACTGTCCCAGAGAAGCTAACAAAGACTATATGCCGAGGGCTAGGCTGGTGGCACTCGGCTCTGGGCTCAGCTGCACTGTTCTAACAGCAGAGAAGAGGCTAAGGGGCTGGCTGTGTCTGCTCTTGGGCAGGGGGCAGGAACATGTGTGCAAAGTGAGGCCCTGAGATGAGGATATTGGGGGGGCCTACCACATAGGTTCATAGAGGAAACCTTCATTCACAGCTTCATTCAGGGGTTCCTATAAAGTGTCTGTGGATTCAAGTACCAGCAGTTCTGAAGAGGGCTGTTGGGATGGAGTGACCAGCACACGCTGGGAGAGCAGCTGCCCTCAGACCCAGGAGGTCAGGAACCAGCCTAGACGTGCTCTGGCCCCTGGCACTGGGGCTCAATTTGATGAGACAGACCAAGGAGTTATAAGATCTCCTCCCGTGGGCTCCTGGTCTTCAAAGGTGTTTGCCCATTCGGCACAGATCCATTCTGACCATGCAGGAGTTTGCCTTTCTCCCGGTCTGGCCATGTGAAGATGGCATCATCGCTGTCCAACTCCGACTCTGAGTGCATCAAGCTGCTGCTCAGCATGGGGCCTTTCTGTTTGCTGCCTGCCAAGAAAAGCCCAGTGTCAGGAAACACCTTCTGAGGCCTGAGCCATAGCCCATCCTCATCTCTGCCTGGAAAGGAGACAAGGAAGAAGACCAGGCATCCTACAGGAAGAACAGGTGGGAGGAGGGCTGGGCTGCCTAGAAGAACACAGAGGGCAAAGCGTGGAGATGAGACCTGAACTCTGCTGTACCCCTGAGCTTCGGTTGGTGTGGCCAAGTGGTGGTCTGTCCTCCTTCATCACATCCCTGGACAGAGCTATATAGTGAGACCCTTCTCAACACACACGCGCACACACCCAAAAATTAAGATTTTAAAATGGGTGGATTCTCATTCAGGTAAAGTCCCAAGCAGCCATGTTATCAGAACACACCAGGTTCTGTTGGTTTGTTATTTTGTTTTTTGAGACAGGGTTTCTCTGTAGCTTTGGAGTCTGTCCTGGAACTAGCTCTTATAAACCAGGCCTTGAATTCATAGAGATCTGCCTGCCTCTTGTGACTCCTGAGTGCCACCACCTGGCACACACCATGTTCTGTAAGAGGCATCTTGGGCTGGATTGCTCAGCAGTTAAGAGCAGTAGCTGCTACTCCTCCAAAGGGCCTAAGTCTTATTTCCAGCACCCACAACACATGGCTTCTGTAACTACATCTCCAGGGTATCCCAACGCCTCTGGACTCCATGGTTCATGTGGACATACACTTATGCAGATAGCACAACTACACATAAAGAATCTTTTAAAAATCCATAAAACTGAAACTCTAAAGTCACCTTCACAGGTTTTCCCTCACTGTAGAGACACAGGGAAGAACTATTTGTCAACAGCTTTAGGGTAGATCCCATTCCCAGAGAGAATGTAGGAATAGCCAACAAGATCACTCCAGCAGTGTTCTATACTGGCACTGCCCAACCACAGGAGCTAGCTCTCCACTTGTTAAAAGTGGTGGCTATCAGGTATGTTGTACTTCAGTCAGGCAGTCCACAACATCGCCATCCATCCGTGTAAACATCAATGGCAGCCTGACAGCTCTGGGTGCTCTCTGGTCTCCCAAGGCTGGCTTCAGACCTGACCACTCCCATCCCACTCAAAGATCACACCCTGCGGTGGACCTCATCCACATCTGTTTTGGCCATGCAGTGTGGGCTAAGGCCCACCATTACAGAGGGTATAATCCTGGGGTATGCCTGCAGTCACATCCAGAGCCTCAGGGCACCAGTGCAGCAGAGCCACAGAAAAGCACTGGCTCCATGGGGCTCTCCAGTGTGCTGGAAACAGTGACAATGGCAGGTCCAGGAAAAGATGCTTCTTTTTCCCTTAAATGCTGTTCCTTCTCCCACAGCCCCTCCACTGGAGACCTTAAAAGAACATTCACTTCCTTCCTAGTACCCGCACCCTCCTCTCTCCCCACAAAGGACAAGGGGCTTTAAGGAGATCCCTCCCTGGTTGTGCAGCCCCATCTCTCATAGCACCTGTCTACCACAGCTCCTGCTCATGTACTTCACCCACTAAAAACGACAAAGTTGGGGAACAATCAGTGAAAACTATATACACACATCGCTGGAACTCAACAGTTTTCCGAGTCTACACTCAATAGAGCTTCATGTGTGTGTCTTCTAAAAGACACAGGGATGAGCAGTATAACTGGTCAGTAAATAGATACCTGTCAGTAGATGACTGGGTGCAAGCCTGCTGTAAGGAACGTGGGTGAAAGCGGCCCAGCACGTGGCACCATTTGCAATCTGACTCCTAAGATACTATTAACCTGGGCACGGAACGGTAGCACAAAGGGGGCCAGGGGCTGATTTTCCTTGTGACAACTCCACCTGCTGTATTTCCAATATTCTGGCAAACAGAATTGCCACTTTTGTGAGTGGTAAAAAAGTAATTTTGGCCAGGTGGTGATGGTGCATACTTTGAATCCCAGCACTCAAGATGCAGAGGCAGGCAGATCTGAGTTTGAGGCCAGCCTGGTCTATAGATCAAGTTCCAGGACAAACAGGGAAAGAAACCCTGTCTCAAAAAAAATTAATTTGATTTGGTTCCGCCTACAATAATAGAAGGAACAAATAAAAGCAGATCTAAACCTGCTGCTGTCAGACTCTCTGGGCTCTAGCCTGCCCAGTGTAGCACCTCAGCCCTGCTCTGCCTCAGAGGGGGAATCCTTGCAGCTCCCTTCATGACACGCCCACTCTAGGAATTTCACCACCAGGCCCTGCCCTGCATGCAATCTGGTCATGAGTCCTGGCCCTCTGTCCCCCTTGTTTGAAAAAGGCTTCAAAATCCACAGGGCATATGGTTCCCTACCCCTAACCTCTACAGTCCTCCACTCTGCCAGCCAGCCCTGCAGGTGGCTGTTAGGATCCCCAGAGTCAGGACGTTTATGACAGTGCTTCCCCTGTGCAGCCAATCTTGGATGCCTGGGTCTTTTTAGGGCTGTGACCCACTTTTGAGGTGCTGATCCTAACTGGCAAAGAATCCCATCTTTCAGTCCTGACCGACCATTCTTCTGGGTTCAGTTTAATTCTTCTCTAACAGTCCTGGTAACAACTGTCCCGATTCTGTCAACATCTAGATAGCAATCAGCTTTGACCCTGTCTGTTCCTCTGCACTGTCACCACCCACCTCCTCAGACCAGGCTCCCTATCTGCAGTTCTCCCTTTAGCCTGCTACATGTCGTCACTAGAGTCACTGAGCATGTTCGAAACATCACATTGTGGTACCACCCAGACAGATGCTCAGCCCTAACCCCACATAAGACACCCCACTACTCTTAGGGGGAACCTCAGCAAAGACCTGTTCATCCATATCCAGCCTTGGGTCACTCACTCTGGCTCACTTTGCCAGTGTAAACAGCTTTTGTCCACATCCCCAAATGCCCTCTGCCCCTCCAAGCAGTGAGACCTCACCCTCACATTCCTGTCTGCAGTGCTGCTGACCGATCTGATGCTACTCATCCTTCACACTCAGCTTCACTGCTGCTTTTTTAGTTTTTAAACGGTCTCCTTCCTTGCTGTGAGTATGTGAGATTATGCACACTTCTTCCAGTTTGTGGTTCCTGGAGCTTGAATGCAGGTTACCTGCCGAGCCTCTCTCGGGCCTCCCTCCCATGATGTACTCTTTATTAAGACCTTTTACTGTCATTCTGTAGAGTTGTGAGTGTGGTTTTGGGAGGCCAAACAGGGATGAGAAATAAACTGTCTGAACATGAAGCAGCAGAACAGATTGGAGATGAACAAGAGGGAAAGTAAACATACAGAGGTCATGTAACCAAGCCAAGAAAAGCGTTATGAGGGAACATGGTCAGGAGTAAGGCCATGGGGCCTCGCTGGCCATCGGGAAGCTAGCTGCACACCACATTTGCTGGGGGTGTTCCGACTGCTGCTCTGGTAACCAGGCCCACTTCAGACTCAGGACTCACAATGGAACTGCCTGGGTGCAGAGCCCAGTTGCTTGTGAACACTCATTCTCTGTAGATCTGTCTTCTCTGGGGCAGAGGGTCTTAGGCCTGTCTCCACCATAGCCTCTTCAACACAAAGCTTTAAGCAGAAGGGTGTTTAATAAACACTTTTTTTTTTTTCTGAGACAGGATTTCTCTGTAGCTTTGGAGCCTGTCTTGGAACTAGCTCTTATAGACCAGGCTGGCCTCGAACTCACAGAGATCCGCCTGCCTCTGCCTCCCAAGTGCTGGGATTAAAGGCGTGCGCCACCACCGCCCCTCTAATAAATGCTTTCTGTAAAAGCAGTTTAGAAACAGCTTACGTGGAGAGCAACTCCCACAGACAGATGACCTGTCCTGGGGCCCTCACGAGGGAACCTCAGGAAGGGCTTATTTAGCAGGAGTCATAGTGGGAGACACCTGGCTCCCAACACCCACAGACATCAGGAAAGCAGCTGTCCTAAGACTGAAGAGGGTGGGGTAGGAGAAGTCAGAGAAAAGCAGGTTACGATCTGGTCTCTGCCTGGAAGGGACAGACTGCTCAGGTTCAAGAGACTGAGGCCCCTGACAGTGACCACAGGGTCACTGAGAAGCAAACCTGGGATGAGCAGGCAAAGGAAAATGAGGTGAAAGGAACATGGGGATTGGACACTCAGTCCAGCCCTCAGCACCAGCTCCCAGAGTCCTACCTGCTCGGGCGCTTGGCTTCAGCTCCAGGCTCTCCTGATCAGTGGCATCCAGGATCTTGTATCTGCTTTTCCTCCTGGGTTTTCCTTTTTGCCTAAAAAACACAACCCCCATCTCTGCTCAGGAAGGAGGTCTGTGAGGCTCCAAGTGCCGAGGCTGCCTGGTGGACAGCACCTCTCCTTACTTCTCAGCCAAAGCAGGTGGCAACCTGAGACAAGGGAGTTGTGGCCGTTGTGGGATGGGCTGGCTAGAAAGCACAGCAGACAGCGAGAGAAGCAGTGCACCCTGCTGATGGGTTCTGGCTGGTGGAGCTTTTCAAAAACCATACTTTTCTAAGTTTTAAATAAGGCAATATAAGATTTAGTCCCAACTCTCTCAAATTGCTATCAGTTGAGTATTTAAGCCTGCGTTTCCTTATCTGTGGATTGGGAGAAGGCTGTTGGGGAATATAAAAAAAGATAATGCCGGGCTGGAGAGATGGCTCAGTGGTTAAGAGCATTGCCTGCTCTTCCAAAGGTCCTGAGTTCAATTCCCGGCAACCACATGGTGGCTCACAACCATCTGTAATGAGGTCTGGTGCCCTCTTCTGGCCTGCAGACATACACACACACAGAACATTGTATACATAATAAATAAATAAATATTAAAAAAAAAAGATAATGCCTTCTGAACGTTACCATGACACAAAAAACTCAAAACTTTTGGTTCAGGTGTTAGCACCACAAGCAAAAGTCTTGCACATGCCAGACAAGTGTTCTACCACTGAGTTATGCTTGTAGCTTGAAATCATGCTTAACAGTGAAAAATAATACAATCAATGTAACCATAAAATAATACAGCTAGCTAGGCTGTCTCAAGTAAAAACAAACTAGAACATGCAATCATGAACTCAAGTCTAAGTCTATGTGCAGGTGTGAGGATGGCTCACAGCACTGCAGAGTACATACACCAGCCACACCTCCACCAGGGTCCCCACCTCGCAAATATCTGCAGTGACATCCCTTAAATGAGGGCAGTACTTCTGCCTTCAGGAGTGGGAAATGAGGATTTTTCTGCCACAGGCCTTAGGTGGTCAAATCCCATCCCAGAGACTGGTTGCCTGTAAGGAAGGTGCCAGGTACCTCCTCTTGGAAAGGTTCTATGACTGGAGCCACACAGACTCCAACACATACTTGTCAGCACCCTTCACCTTACCTCTTGCAGCAACAGATAGTCGTCCAAGACAGGATTCCCAAGGCAACAACAATGACAAAGGTTGCAATAATAACATACAGCACGCTCCATTCTGCAAAGAAATTACAAGGGTAAGAATGTGCTTGGCTCCCTGGGGAGGGTGAGTGGAAGCTCCTACGCGTCTAAAATGCCCATGTGTCCCAGGCCACTCCAGCAATGCTCTGGGCACTGCCCATTGTGCAGGGGCACAACTCTGAGATGGGAATGTGGGTTCCCATGAGGTCACATGTTGCATTAGGAGCAGCAGGGCTGCGTCCCCGGCACCCGGCCGCCCGCATGGCTAGGTTATGCCCGAAATAATTACACGGAAACTGTATTCTTTCAAACACTGCCTGGCCCGGCTAGTTCCAGCTTCTTATTGGCTAGCTCTTACATATTGTTCTAACCCATTTCTAATATTCTGTGTAGCCCACGAGCTGGCTTACCAGGGAGGATCTTAACCTGCGTCTGTCTGGAGTGGGAGAATCATGGCGACTCTCTCACTCAGCTTCTTTCTCCCAGAATTCTCTTCTGTATACTCCGCCTACCTAATTTTCTATCCAATAAAATGGGCCAAGGCAGTTTCTTTATTAATAAGAAATCACTCCCACATCATTTCCCCTTTTTCTGTTTAAACAAAAAAGAAAGGCTTTAACTTTAACATAGTAAAATTACATATAACAAAACAGTTATCAAGTAAGAATTACAGTTACAATATTTATATCTATTTTATCTCTTATCATAACTAAGGAAAACTATAACTATCTATTCATTCTTCAACTCCATCAAAGACTCCAGAAGGATATAATACTACCTAAGTAAACAAGAAATAAGAAAACTCTAGAAATGACAGAGACATCTCACTGCCTGGACAGTCACCCAAAGTTCCTCTGTACCGTTGGGGCATCACAGTCAAAAAATTTAAAGAAAACACAATAATACAAAGAATCCAGACTCTCTGTGAATTTTTCATTTTTACATGGCTTATTTTTCTTTATTTCTCTTAATCTATAACTATCTGTACTTCTGTATTCTGTCTCTTTAAAGACTTTACCCTTTTTCTTTTTAAGACATTAACTTTATTTTTTATATTCTTTTTTCTTCTCTCTCCCAAGCCTACGTACATTCATCCAACAGTGTCTGAATCTGTTTTATTGTGAATCTGTAATTTTTTTACTATCTAGGAGCACTTTGTTTGGCGCCTTTAAATCACTAAGCACTTAAGAATCTAAACTGTGACATTCCTAGGTCAAAAACAGGTATTGCATGCTGGCTCCGCCCAGTCCAACATGGCGGAGCCGCTCGTGCCTCTGATCCTTGCACATTGCACCACTAGCATGGCAGAGCTGCTTGTGCCTCTGAGCTGCGGCACACAATGTCCCCCTTTTAGGCACACAGCAGTCCACATTGCCTACAAGCAAGCCTTAGCACTTTACTCCAAATGCTCCATTCAAAAGCTCTGTCTCCTGCAGGAGCCAGACAGAGATCGCGATGGCGGCACAGCCCAGAAAGCCGGCATTTTAAAACAGCCAGTTTTTTCCTGCTGCTGAGTCAGGACAATTTCTTTGCGGCACGCAACCCAGAAACAGCAAAAAGCTGTCTTAAATTCTCTCTCTCTCCTTTTTAAACCCTCTCAGGTTTTACGTGGATTTAGCCCATCATGTCTGGGTGCCATCACAGCATGCAGGCACTCCACAAAGACAAGGGGTCGCCTGGAAGCACATGGGATTCAGGTCACAGCATGCAGCTGCTCTGACTGCTGCAGAACCCTCTGCTGGCATTCAGAAAGTGTGGAGGAAGGGACCAAAGAGTCTTCTGCAAACAGAAAATACAGAGTTCTGCCTGCTCATCTACCTTGAACACCAACACCTACCCCCGCAGCACAGCACCATTCTGCAGCCAAGCTGGCTGGCATGAAGTCACGCACTCACTCACCACAGTTGCTGTCTCCGTCCCTCAGCTGCACCTTGATGAAATTCTCCATCCAAAATGGGTCACAGATACAGCGCTTGGTGAATGAGTCACAGTGGCCGTGGTCAGAACAGTTCAGCTGACATGCTGAAGGTGGCAGGAAAGAGGTCAGCGTGAGAAAGAGCAAGGCAAACAAAAGCTTCAGAGCTGATGGAAACTGAAGTCCCTTGTTTCATGTTAGCTTCAGTTGATAGACAGGTGCCAGACCCCGGTCAAACAGCTCCCGAGTCTCCTTTTGCTGTCTGCACTAGTGACTGTCTATCCGGCATGCTTCCTCTTCAGAGCAGTGTAATTCCAGAAACAATACATAGAATACTACAGACTTTAAGAACCCAAAGTTTTAAAAGTAGACAAGAGGCTCTGCAGTGGGTCTGACAACAGCTAACCCTGAAGCAGCGCTGTGCGGATGCTATTGCCCACAGTGTGCCGCCAACCATGTCAGTTCTTTGGCCCCAGAGTCACCAGCTCTGTTAGTGCTACCTGCCTTCAAAACTGAGGCTGATGGTGAATCTGGAGGCAGGGCTGGATAAAATAAAGATACAAGTATTTTCTTCCTCAGGCTCACAGTTCCCTGAGCACTGTCAGGGGCCTGTGGGCCCTGGGGTAAGAATCTCCCTCCGGGTGAAAGGTAGTTTGTCTTAGGGCTTTGCTCCCAGCTTCCCATGACTCACTGACAGTGTTGATTTCCAGGGCTCTGAATATCAGGAAGTCAGCCTTCTGCTTCCGCAGTTCACTCTTGAGCATGGCTGCCACCTCATGGCCTTTGAAGAGCTGGTGGGGAGGCTCATTCTGAACAAAAAATAACATCTTGGTGCTGTAGAGACAGACAACAGTGAGTGTGCTGGAGTGGTCCAGAGTGGCTGTCATAACCTCATCCACTAAGCACCCTGTATCCTGTGGTGACATGCAGCAGCCCAGAGAGAAAGATGCTTTCTTCCCCACCTTCCTTTTACAAGAGGACAAAATGGGGGCCCAGAGGAGCTAACTCACCCAGGGTCACACAGTTCCGGCAGAGCCAGAGCCCCACCCTGTTACACAGGACCCTAAACTTTACCCTTTTACGAATACCCTGACTACCAGCAACTGTGGTCCACACAGCTAGCAGGAGAGCGAGAAAAGCAGGGCTGGATGTGGCCCTATCCCTGCTTCCAGTCTTCGCTAGCTATGTAGCTGGTTTGGTGCTTGGGTTACTAATAAAGCACGCCACAGCACTTCATGAATGTAAACCGCTGGAAAGATTGCCCATACGCCAAACAACTATTACTGTGAAGCAGCAGGGTTGCTGGGCTGAAGTGACGCCACTCCAAGCCCAGAATTTGTTTGCCTTCTGCCTGTCATCTGAACTCGGGTCTCTCTGATGGCCTCTTCCTTAGCATCACAAACAAACCTTCCTAATCAGTGGGCCATGTGGACTTACAGGTTTGCCCAAGATATTGACCCCTTAGCATAATAGGGTGGCTGAGGGGCCCTAAGTATCCCATACGCCCTGGCCCAGCTGATTCCAGGACAAGCTACCCTAAAGTACTGCAGCATTGTCCACACGTGACATGACATAGAATTTGGGCTGAACTGTCCTACTTCTGACTGACTAAAAGCGACTTACTACAAAGTGAAGCTAACAGTGGGGCCCTGCAAATTCCAGACCTGATACAGTCTTTACCATAGACCATTGCTCCTGTAATCCATGTGTACAGCTTTTATTTTTGTCTCTACCAATAACGCTCACATATTTATCTCCATTTGCACAGGACAAATAGTGACTAATCTGTATCAGCAGAAACTCGCTGAGAATATAGAGCCCAGGTCTCCGCCTCAATTCAGCGTGTCTCAAAATAAACTTGTGGTAGTAAGTAACAGCCAGGGTGGTGACACGTACCTTAAAACCTACCACTCAAGGCGGAGGCAGGTGGACCCCTGTGAGTTCTAGTCTACATAGCATGTTACAGGTCAGCAAGGTCTACTCAGTGAGACCCTGTCTCAAAATTAAAAGCAAACAAACAAAACTGTTGTGGAATATTAGTTGAAGATGTGTTCCATTCATTTATGCTGCGGAACATTTGTTTAGTGATGCAAAGATGTGTTGCATTCTTTCCTGTTGCATTTGTTTAACTCTGTGAAGCTGTGTTTTTTTGCCTGCCTAAAACACCTGATGGTCTAATAAAGAGCTGATCGGCCATAGCAAAGGCCAAACAGTGTGCTCCCAGCTGTGCAGTGAGGACCAACACAGTCGTCTCCCTTTCAGACTGTAGCTTTGTGAACATAACAGGTCTCTTCTGACCTTGCTCCCGGAGCCAGTTTGACTTTTTACCACAGGGCCTGAGGCCTGACTGGCAAAGTACCCACCCTTCTCCACCTAGCCCCACTGCTGCTCAGCTGGGAAGCCTTGTGACCCCCAGGATTTCCTTTTCTCTCCACATTCATTGTCCAGCTACCTCTGCTCCGTGTACGGCTGAATCTTTTGCACAATGATGTCGGAATCCAGCACCCCCAGGAGAACCCCAATCTGGCGAATGAACATCCCTTTCAGCCTCTCCGTCAGCTGGCTCACATTAACATCCAAGATGATCTCCACCAGGTTGTTTTTCCTGGGATCTGGAAGGCACAAGGATCAGTCATGGCTTCAGAAGTGAATGGTTAACACAGGCTGTCACTGTGTTTTTGGCACAGGAGGGGAAGTGGTGACAGCAGTTAAACATTCAATTGGGAAAGGAGAGGAGCGAACTCTTGGTAAAGCTATCAGGAGCAGGCTTGGAAAGCTTCCCACCACCCCTGCCACCCAAATCCCAGGGGGAGGCACAAACCATAAGGCACCAGGCTTCATGGGGAGGGGCAGAGGAGGTGAGACCTGTTTGACAGGCACTGCTGAGCGGTCTCCCTAGACCCCACCACACTTTCAGGGATATGCTGTACTTTGTTCATAAATACCGGAGGGAGAATACACCTCCGACCGTCCTAACAGTGGTGTGGATGCAACCAACACAGGGAAAGTCCAGGAAGCCAAGAAATGACCTCAGTGCCACACTGTTGACCTCTAGAACTGAGATGTGGTTATACTTGCTGGGCACAGCTGAAGCAACCATGGATTGCCCAGAAAACCTTGCCTGGAGACTTGGATGGAAGAGCCAGGGCTGTAGCCTGATTTTTAACACACATGAGACCCTTTCAGCCACTGTTTTTCCTAGAGGCATGACAAGGACTAAAACCCTTTCCAAGGCAGAGCCATGCCTGAAGCTGGCCAAAAGTAAAGAGCTAACATCTCTACTAGGGGCCATCAGCCCTGCCCACCGCCATCCTCCCTATCACCAGTGCAGCCACCAGCATCACAAAAGCAAGTTTCTATTTAAGGGCATTAATTTCTGAAAACCTGAGAAGTGTGCAGGACATCACTTTACTTCCCTGGATTGTCAGAGAAAGCCTGAGGCTCAACTTACAAAAATAAGTTGTTTTGTACATTTGGGTGCTGATGAGACATCATGACTCAAGCCGTTGCTGTGCTCAGATCCCATAGTACCCGAGCCTGCTCGCAGACATGTGCAGAGGAGAAGGGACTGAGTTGGGACACAAGGTCTGACGGCACAACCGCCCTCTCTGAGGCTAGGTGTTTGCAGGGTCTCGGGGAGGTCTGTTACTGGCTAGGTGGGAGGGTACAGGAAGTGAGCTCACCAGGTTTCACTTCCACGGTGGTCCGGTCTGTGTCACTCTCACCCTTGGCATCGGTCACTTTCAGATGAAACGTATAGGTTCCCTCAACCAGGTTAGAGAGGACGAGGACGGGGTGATGGTCAGACTGATTCAGCACCTCCTGTGGGGGTGAACAGCATGGATGCTGTGGGACAGAATGCCACTCCTTTCTTGGAATAAGCTGCTGCTTGAGCCATACAGCTCTGCTGGTGGGCCAGTCACAGCATCGCCCTTTACGGCCCCTAGGGGCAGGGGCTAGAAGATGCTGTGTGGACCAATTTCTAGGGGTGACTCACAGGAAGGCATTTGACGCCCCGATTTCAGAGCACAATCTAGGTTTGATACAGGGGTGTTGTGGTTAAAACAGATCCTGGAGGGTAGGATCCCCCTCTTCACCTACCCCTACCCTGACTTTACACAGCACTCCCACTCTGGCCCACTCACCCCTGCAGCTGGGCTCGCCTCGTCTCGAGTCCACAGGTAGCTGACTATCCCCTTGTCATCCGAGGACCTGGAGCCATCCAGCTCTGCTGTGCTTGTGGGTAGGGTAACCACCACATTCCCGGTGATCTTGGCTATTGGCGGCTTGTTTATTTCTAACCAAGGAGACAACATTGAAACAATGTGACATTCTGGAAAAGCCAGATGCTGCTTGTGATGCGGATGAGGAGCTAATACTGAAGAGCCTTAAAGGAGAGCTGTTCAGTGCTCGTCCACGGTGTAGTGCAGGAGCCACTAGAGCCGAGGCTCCCAGGCTCTCCCGTTTGTTGCACATGGAGGGGACAGGTGCTTTCAGTTCAAATTTAGAGACTGGAGACAAAGGCCAGGGGCGCTTAGAGCCCAAGACTCTGGTTTTGCTAGTTAACACCAGGACCTCTCCTTTCAAATGCTGCTCTCAGGGTGCCCCCCCCAGGGTCCGTTCCCTCCCACCCCATTCACCTCGCAGGAAAAGGAAGAGTGTGATCTATGGCGCAGAAGCTCGGCTGGCCAGGGGTTACACAGTTTGGTCAGCACACTGCTCGGATGTCATCCACTGATAGGGTGGTTTTTCTACTACCAGCTCATAGCCTCTCCCAGTCCACCCCAGTGAGGCCAACACACAAGGCTGAGGGACAAGCCAGACAGACAACCCAGGACAACTCCAGTTTGACAGTCATTCCAGCCCCTGGCAGCAGGGGTCACTGTTGCTACCGGGGAGTCACAGAAACCCCAGATCCTAGCATGGGGCAAACTAAAAATGCAAAGAAAACAAATTGCTTAATACCTCCACTACTCATTTGAGAAGAAAAATCAGGAAAGGAAGCAGGGGAAGGGGTGGAGAGTGCAGAGAGGAAGGGGTTTAAAATCAGTTACTTACAGTTACTCTCAAAGACTGTTTACAACATTACAGCTGCCCTCCCCAGTCGGCTTCCCTATCTCCCCTTTAATCAATTCTGCCCCCAAACAGGACGAGGTGGCTTCCTGGGCCGTCAGACCCCAGAGGCTGCTGCACGGACACAGCAAGACGCACCTTCTTTGACAATGACATTCACGGAGCTCTGGCTCTGCAGGTTCCTCTCATCTTTGACAGTCAAGGTGAACACATAGGTCCCCACTTGCAGCCCCGTCACAATGGCGACGCTGCTGTTGGAGTTCTCCAGCTGCACCCCGTCAGGCCCCCTAGACGAGACAGCAGTCAGAAGGCGGAGTCTACCTGTCTGCTGCTCTCCTGGCAGCAGGAACTGCAATTATTGCCTCAACTAAGACAGGAACAACTGTTTCCCAAACCTCGACAGAAAATGTTTAAAAATATTCTGTTTGGAGAAAGTATCACTTGGCCCCAAAACACAGTCGTCTTCTGGTCAGAAAATATCTCTTAAACAAATATAGGCTTATCTTTTATATGAGCTTATAGAACATTCAAACTCTTCATTATTCTAGTTTATATAAGAAATAGTCCTCTGAGCAGCTCTGCTCAACAGGATGACCCAGGGATCAGGTTTCTGAGAAGCTTTTCTGGCCCATTAGCTGGTTTGCCCTTGCCTGCAAAGATGCAAAACACACTTCTTCTCCACACTCCTGAGGAGAAGTTGGGGGAAGGATGCAGGCCAGGGCTGCAGAGGGGCTCTTGGGACAAAGCTGTCTTCTCCCTGTTCTATAACTGAGTCTCTTCTAGATCATGGCCAGTGCCACAAAACACTGCGACACCACATCCTGCCTGCCTCCTTCCCACCGTGTCTCATGGCACAGCAGCCTTCAGCAGGCTTCCGGCCAGCACACAGGCAAGGGCTTCACACAGCCAGAGCCCTGCACACCCACGCATCCCTCCAACTAAGGACAACCAGAGAAAGCTGCCAGCTCCCAGCTCTGCTTTTAAAACTTATTACCTCTGACCAGACTGGCCTCTCCTGAGTCTGTCTCATCCAGGAAGCACAATCTCTGACTGCAGGTACCACTGACATTCTGCCTGAGGGTTCCTGAGGTCTGCCTTCAATAAACAGTTACAGTGATAATACACTGAGCTAAGGGAGACCCAGATCTCCAAAGCAGCAGAAGAGAAGATGTCCGGTGCCTGACGTAGACTGCCTAAGTAGAAACTAAAGCCTTCTCTACCCTACCCATCTCCAATGCTATAACAAAGTGTCTGTATGTATATTGGTGTGTGTGTGTGTGTGTGTGTGTGTGAGCATATATGTTAAGACTAAACCCCACTTGTCCTGTAGCTGCTGTTTTTGGAAATAATAAAGAAATTTTCAACTTCCCTAGAATCCCTTCACTTCCTGCAGGATCCTGTATACAATTTAAGTTCCATTTGTTATGGTTCATAAGTGCTGAAAGAAACTGCAAACAAAAATGGCTCAAATAGGTGATTTCAATTTAAAAAGTATTATCTTGGCTACAGTCTTTGATCTTTGGCTAACTTAACTGAGAAACAATGTCTTTCAAGAACATAACATAGGCATGCTTTTGTTTTATAGATAAATTTTCAATTCCTCTTAGTAGCTGCTTGCTCATCCTCAGCTAACCTTACCAGTTAGTTTTGAACAATGGTATTTTTCTGCTCCATTACCTCTCCAGCCTGCCTCTCAAATGTAATTCAACTACACATTAGCAGATGGAGTGGACCTGCAGGAACCCCAGGACCACACTGACTGGGGCGACTGATGATGCACATTCTTCTTTAAAAAAAAAAATCAGAAAATCTTTCTAAAGAGCTGAAATTTAAAATTATAAACATTACTTTCTCCTCTCCTGAATAAGCCAGTAGGAGTGAGTCAAGCCTGAAAAACAAGTAGAACCATGCTCTTCCAAGGCCAGGAACCTCTGCACAGAACACTCACTGGGTCTTCTCCCAAAGATAGGAGACAATTCTCTGGTCATCCGTGCTCTTGCTGCCATCTAGGGTTGTGCTGTCCACTGGCAAGGTCAGCTCTTTGTCTGGGCCTGCATCTGCCTGAGGAGGCTTGTTGTTCTCTAGGACAAAGAAATGCAGCCATCAAAAGCAAAACTCCAGGTGGTAGAGGAAAGGACCCTTGGGGCATCTGTTCTGGTAGCCATGGGAACTCTGCCTCTCAGCCCAGAGCTTTACAAGGTATGTGGGAGAGAGATGGATGCCATCAGGGGACTCACAAGAAGAATAAGACTGATGCATGTCAAGCGATTCTGAAAACAGTGAAGTTTTAGCTCTGCAACCTAATGCAACAGGGTAGGAAGCAGGAGACAGCTTTCTAGATGAAGTGGGCTTCACACCACTCCTTTAAAATCACGTGACACTTGACAGGTGTGGCTCCCCCTCCCAGGCCACGTCAGCACACTGTAACTAGCAAGGGAGGGGCACACACTGAAGCTGAGAAGCCTCCTCTAGCTACAAAAGAGGGCTAGGGGGCAACAGATGTGGTTCTCTGTGGGTGATGCCTTCTACCTCTCTGCTCCTTCTGCTCAGAACTCAACCCCTTCTCTCCCAGACTCCTGAGGAAGCAACTTACCAGGCTGCACAATCACAGTCACTTGAGCAGTCGCCTGCTGGCCTATTGTGTCTGTCACTGTGAGCTGGTAGGTATAGTCTCCTTCTTGCATTGCAGACAGCTGCAGGGTTGGCGTTCTAACTCCCTACATGTGGAAATTCAGGAATGAGCAATGACTCCCAGGATCACAGCACTGCACACAATGCTCACTTGACAGGAATGGTTCAGTCAGGTCTTTAACCCTAACTTGGTTATCACCTCCCAGCTCAGCATAGTGAATGACGGCTGAAAGTTCAGCACGAGACATTGAACTAATAAGAATTTCTATAGATTCTGTGACCTCAGAGAGACTTGTCAGAACACATCAACTATAATGGGTCAAGCATGCCTTGGGTTGTGTCTAGAAACCCAGAGATACAGAATCCTTCCTGCACACCTGAAGGAACATTGTAAAGGAGAGGCAAACCTCCAACACAGGTGCTTCCTATAGAATAATGCAAAACCTGGCAACCTAGGGCTGAGTCCAGCTTGTAGGTATTTTGTTTGGCCTGGAGTGCTGAAGAGTTGGAAAATTCCACCCGAGAGTCTCATTTATGTCTGGACTAGGGCCCTATCTCCATGTGACTGCGGAGGCCAAGGGTCCTCCAGCACAGCCCCATCTGGGTTACTCCACTTATTTAAATGCCCTGTCTATTCTGCAATACCTCTAGGGAAGATATCCTTTAGCCAGACGGTCTACTCCAATGAGTTGATGAAGATTTGCGCCCTGGTTGCATCTGTGTAATTTGACTCTCTAGGTTGGGTCACCCGTAACAAACACATTTCTTACCTAGCCTCCTAATATGAAGGTTTCAGATAATGTGCTAGTTAGAAAACCTAAAACTTTCTGAATTAGTTTGGAGATTAAATGTTGTAATAGGTGTGGCGGGGCTGTGTCCCCAGCACCCCAGCCGCCTGCTAGCTTATGCCTCGAAATAATTACACGGACACTGTATTCTTTTAAACACTGCTTGGTCCATTATATCTAGCCTCTTCTTGGCTAACTCTGATATCCTGATCAACCCATCTCTAATAACTGTGTAGCATCGGTCTTACTGGGAAGATTCTAGCCTACGTCCATCCTGGGTCGGAGCTTCATCGCATCTGCCCCAGAGAGCAGAGCTATCACGTCTGAGCTCACTTCCTCTTCCTCCCAGCATTCTGTTCTGTTTACTCCTCCCACCTATGTTTTAACCTATCAGGGCCAAGCAGTTTCTTTATTGCTTAACCAATGAAATCAACAGATTGATATGACACTCCCACATCAATTAAAAAAAATCTAAATGCACAAAACTGACTTTGTTGACTAAAATGGAACAGAAATAAACCTTGAGTGGGAGACCCCAACTCAGAAACTTCCTGCCGCCTGAGTGAGAGAGGACATGAGCATGCTCTCCTACCTGCATCTCCACCACCTTCCCTTTGCTGCTTGGGCTGAGGGACCACTCATAGCTAGTGATGCCATGGTCGTCAGTACTCTGGTTTCCAAAGAGGGTGATGGAGTTCTGAGGCAGGGTGATCACTTGGTTGGGGCCTGCATTGGCCACAGGAGGGTAATCCACAGCTTTGTTCACTGTCAGGCTCGCAGTGGTGGAGTTCGTAGCCCCATCAGAGTCAACGACAGTCAGGCTATTGGAGAGAAGAGTTCAACAGGGAGGTTAAGGGAAAAGGAATAGACCCGGAGGACTGAGTGTCAGTACTGGGCAATACCACGGTGGCAGGAGTTTCCACTCCTCCCCATCCTGTTGGAAAAGCAGGGTGATGTTAGAGACATCTGAAACTGAATGAGGGTTTCCTTGCGCAGGGTGAAGTTCCTAGTGCTTTGGATCTTCTGAACACAGACACAAGCTCTGTAAAGTCTAACCTCCTTGTGTCTCCACACCCATATAAAGAGACTGAGAGTAAACCAAGTTGCCCACAGTTGTGCATCTTGACAGCAGGGGCCTCAGAATTTGTAATCCAGGCCATATATGTCAGCAGCAGCAGACTGTTCTGCTGCCTGTGTGTGCCCATGTGCTAAGACCCTGTAAGTGTTTCAGAGAAACACTAGCTGCCCTTGAATACACAGAGATCTGTCTGCCTCTCTCCTATCTCTGGAGTGCCAGGATTACAGGCACCCAGCACACCTGGCTCAGAAACCCATTCTTAGGAAGGAATAATCCTTGACCTCCATTCCTGCAGAGCTTACAGACAGCACACCTGGGTCTGCGGCAGGCTGTCTACCATGGTTCTGTTTCAGCCATGGGCACATCACAAAAATGGATGTGGACATCCTGGACACAGAGCTCTGGGACAGACCAAGAAGGTTGGCTCCAGCAAGGCAGGAGCTTGAGATGGGAATGAATGCTCCTACGCAACATGCCCACAGTATGTGAGTGAGAAGCAGAATTTGAGAGGGGAAATGTTCTTTTATAAGAGCAGGCTTCCACCTAAACGATGCCTTCCAGCTGAACAGCCTAAAGCTTCTCACACCACCTCAGAATGTGAGTGTAAGCGAGCGGGGAGTTTGGGATCCTTCCATTTGCTGACAGAAAGAGGAAAAGCTCTGAAAAGACATGCCGTTTGTTTAGCTCTCACCAGCAGCCTCAGACACCCCAGCCATCTGCGGGCCTTCCTACCAGCCTTACCTTTCACCTGTGAGCTGCAGAGAACCTGAGTACTGCAGCCTTTCCAAAGAGGCACAGAAACTTAGATACATACACAAGATCAAGTATTGGAAAAGGGCAATCATGGTGTTCGCTTCTTCCCCTGGTCCCCTGACTTTTGTCAGGAGGATTACAGGAGCAATTACAGACATAAAGGCTGTGGTCCTTTGTTCTGACTCACCTGGAAGGGTCCCTGGCTGGCCTTCAGAGTCTTAGACTCAGATGGCACCTGGCTACAGGGTGGGGGCAAGCTAATGTCATGTAAAAGCAGGAGAAGACAAATAAGCAATCAAACAAAAGCAAAATGCTAATCAGGGCCACTCTCATATCACAGATTTAAAAAAAAAAAGAAAGCATATTCCCTATACCCATTTACCCCCAAATTGTAGGTTATCAGTGTGGTTAAAAGCTCAGGCTCTGAGCTAGGCGGTGGTGGTGCACGCCTTTAATCCCAGCACTCAGGAGGCAGAGGCAGGCGGATCTCTGTGAGTTCGAGGCCAGCCTGGACTACAAGAGCTAGTTCCAGGACAGGCTCCAAAAGCTACAGAGAAACTCTGCCTCGAAAACAAACAAACAAACAAACAAAAAAAGCTCAGGCTCTGATGTGGAGTATTTGTTTAATGAGGTAAAGATGTGTTACATTTGCTGTTCCAAAATGGGGCCCATATTTCCACATAGGACCTAAGGAAGCTGAAGAAAGAAAGAAAAGAAAACCCCCAAACAAACAAACAAAAAAATGGAGATGACTCCTTTAAGAGGCTCTACCATACAGCAAACACTTGAGTAGCCAGCACATTAAATAGAAACAAAAAGCTAAGTAAAAATGCTTGCCACCATGAGGGCACCAGCTTCCTAGAGCTGGGGCAGTTAGATGTAGCTCCCAGTTGAAAGCAGCCCTCAATCAACTTCGTAGTACGTAAAGCTTGGCTCTCATGGATCTGAGCAGGATGGAGCCAGTCGTTAGTGCAAATGCCACTTAGCAGTTTAAGGTTTGCCTCACACAACCAGAAAAGGCTGGAGACATGCAGTAACAACAGGTCCAGATGGGAAAAAACTCTAAACCGGAACCAGCTACAGCATGTTTTAAAATGTAAAAGAAAGAAAAAAAAAGGGTATAGACAATCATAGAAAAAATAAATAGTTTATAAATAATAAGGTAAAGACTTTAAAGAGAGAATAAAGTGCCAGGCAGTGGTGGCACACGCCTTTAATCCCAGCACTCGGAAGGCAGAGGCAGGTAAGACCTCTGTGAGTTTGAGGCCAGCCTGGTCTATAGGAGCTAGTTCCAGGACTGGCTCCATAGCTACTGGAAAACCCTGTCTCAAAACACACACACACACACACACACACACACACACACACACACACACACACACACACAGAGAGAGAGAGAGAGA
>NW_026067894.1:14594767-14613139 GCF_014885135.2 Alexandromys fortis
GGGTAAAGTAATATAAAGGAAAAAAGTCACATAAAAATGGGAAATGTGGGACTGGAGAGATGTCTCTGTGGTTAAGAGCACTGACTGTTCTTCCAGAGGACCTGGGTTCAATTCCCAGCCCCCACATGGCAGCTCACAACTATCAGTAACTGTAGCTCCAGGGGATCCAACACCCTCATACAGACATACATGCAGGTAAAAGACCAATTCATATAAAATAAAAAGAAATAAACCATTTTTTTAAAAGATGGGAAATACACAGGGAGTCTGGATCCTGTATGGTGTTGTGATGACTGAATTTTTTGAATGCTCATGAATGAACAACAGCTGCTGAGAGACATGGGACTGTAAGAGGGACTGCTGAATTAAACAGCCTACACACCATAGGAATGCTTTAACTTTAAAACGGAAGTCAGAAAATGTATTGGGGAAGAGGTTATGCTTTTATTTCCACAGGAAACAAAAGGCCATGGATTCCTTCCTTCAAGGTTAAGAGAGATGGATGGGGGACTGGAGAGATGGCTCAGAGGTTAAGAGCATTGCCTGCTCTTCCAATGGTCCTGAGTTCAATTCCTGGCAACCACATGGTGGCTCACAACCATCTGTAATGAGGTCTGGTGCCCTCTTCTGGCCTGCAGACACACACACAGACAGAATATTGTATACATAATAAATAAATAAATATTTTTTTTTAAAAAGAGTAAAGACAGAGTTAGAAAGAACACATGAGTACAGAAAATGAAAGAAACCATCAAAAAACGTATAAGTGTCTTTTTCCCCTAACCCCCTCAGAAAGAAAAGTCTTAGCTTATGCCAATACTGTGGATTCCTTTCGAGCCCTGAGCTGCCTGGAAGATGGCCCCCCAGGTAGCAATACACAGAGAAACCCTGCCTCAACAAACACACAAGAAGTCACCATCACTGTGACCAGTCACCATGCAGCTGAACCCTCCACCAACCCCAGAGTGAACAGACATTTTCAGAGTCGCTCCTACAAGGTTGACGTGAACTGAATCCTGATTTACCTGAAAGTGTAGTTCCCGGGGATGAGCTTACTTAGTTTTAGAATGGCTGTGTCTTCAGAGATCTTCACTTCTCTCAGAGGCCCCTTGAGCTCCTCCCAGTGGTACTGGACAATTTTATCGTCATCAGTGCTCTCTGGACCACAAAGAACATCAGTTAGGGGACAATAATGTTGGGTCTCAGCACTTACCCAATCCACACAAACCAAGCACCACATAGAGAACTCAAGCTAGAAAAACAAAATTAGATTCTCTCTCCAAAGCAGTTTTTCCCCGGGAATACTGGGTCAGTTGGTCCCTTAGGGGTGTTCCTGTGTCATTTCCTATGGACTCTAACATAGGAAATCTCATTAAAATGCTATTGTGTGAAAAAGGAAAAACAATTCTTAAATGCATGAAAGTAATATTGAACCCTCACTTAAAAGAAATGAAAATTAAAAATACTCTTTCAGATACTATTTTTTAACCTATCACACTGATTAAAAAAAAAAAAAGTTTCAGACCATCGAGATGGCTCAGCAGTAAAGGATTTGCCACCAGGCCTGACCCCCCCGAGTTCATCTCCAGGCCCCATGTGGTGGAAGGAGAGAACTGATTACAAGTTGTCCTCTGACTTCCACCACCACATACAGCAAGAAAATGCAATAAAAATTTTTTGTTTCACAGCATGGTAAATGTATAGAGAAAAGGGCCCTCATATTAGCTGAACTAATACAGTTTATTGCTCTACATGGCAACATGTATCTTCACTACTAATTGGTGTAATAATTCTAGAAATTTACCTTACAGATAGACTTTCATGTATGTTAAACATCATGTTGACAATATTGTCTGTGGTAGCACTGCTCATCACAGAAATGAATTCAAGTAACCTAAGTGGTCGCCAACAGACACGGTAGACAAGCACACTGACTCCCCATACTCAGCAGAGGTCATCTTTGAGAGTGGGATACGCATTTCATGCACTGATCAGACAAAATCCTCCACACGGAGCCGAGCTCCATCACAAGTGACAGTGTATGTGACATGTGGCTGTGTGGGTCAGAGCAAAGATGCCGCTGCATGTGCAGTTTCCAGATATGCAGAAAAGCCCTCTGCAAAGACACAGACAACAACTGCAGTCACTGCTGTCTGGAGGACTGGGGGACACTCTCCTCATGCTGTCTTTGCATAGTATTCAACTTTGACCTTCCAAACTATGAAGCAACAAGTGGTGTTGGAACCCTTCTACCCTTCCTCTGACACCCGCTTCTTTCTGGGCCCTTCCTCTTAACAGAGCCATCGACATCTAATGCTGAGCCCTCCTTAAGTGTGCTCTGCTAGAGCAGGGGCTGCCTTGGTCAAAAAGTGTGTCCGTGTGCCAAGACAGGCAGAGTGATGGGGATGGAGCAGATCAAAGCACAGGACTGAAATACCTGAGCACTTTGGGTTGGGGCTTGGTTTTTATTGTTTTCCCAGTCCAGCTCCTGTGCATGCTATAAAAACACTGCACCACTGAGCCACATCCACAGCTCCTGTGCACGCTATATAAACACTGCACCACTGAGCCACATCCACAGCTCCTGTGCACGCTATATAAACACTGCACCACTGAACCACATCCACAGCTCCTGTGCATGCTATATAAACACTGCACCACTGAGCCACATCCACAGGTCCAGAAACCTCGGTCCACAGTCACAGTGAATAAAGATGACGGCTCCAGAGCACATGCTGCTCTTCCAGAGGACCAGAATCCATACCAGGTAGATCACAATCATCTGCAACTCTACTCCATCTAGGGAGCAGACCGTCTCTGGCCTCCGGGACACCTTGAGTACATGCACATACATACCCCTACACATAATTAAAATAACAACAATAAATCTTCAAAAATCATTAAAACAAAACAAAAGAGAAATATAGACCCGGGCCAGGTGCACAGTGAGCCTCTCCAGGAGGCTGACGATAGCCTATTAGGCAGTGATGTCTGTTGAACACTCCTAGGACAGCCCTTTTGGCTACTGATGTAGCCAAGAACTTGATTCCAACAACCAAGAAAGGAAACAGCATCTAAGCAAATATGTAAACCAGTCAGTTTCAACTAAGGTAATTCTAACAATCCTATTTTTTGAGTAGAAATGTTACTTCAAACAGATTTTAACTGGCCTGACTGGTAACTTCCCAGTCAGTTGCTTGGGATGGTTGACCTTCCTGTAACATGGTTAAAAAGACTGACCTAAGCAGAATATGGACACAGCTGGCCCTAGAGTTCACAGTGACTTCCATTCTATACCACTTAAACAAATACTCACGGCTGCCATCAATAATGGTTGAAGTGGTTGGCAACGAGATCTCCTGGAACTGGGGGGACACAATAGCAACAGGAGGCCGATTCTTACGGGGTTCTGCAAGAGAGTGAGCCAAAACAAAATGGGAGAGAAAAACTTAAAACTGTAGGAGGGTGGGGCCTATCTGTGTTGATTACAAATCCTTTTCAATGAATGGCTGACGAATGAAGTAGTACCAGACAGGAAATTATCAAGACCAGGCTGCCATTCTAATGGGAGACACCTGCTCAGGCCTGTTCCAAGCCTGACTGTTTCCAAGACCATGCCAACACGGAGCCTGTTAGCCGTGTAGTCTTGACTGACCTTCAACTCACAAACCTGAGAGCTAGACTGAAATACGCATCACTCCATGGCCCTGTGCACTCTTTCAGTGTGTCAAGCTTCGGAAAGTACATGGCTGCCAATCACTACTTCTGGGTTAGCACACAGCTCCACTCATGCTAGTCAAGCGCCTCACCATCGAGCTACAGATCTAGTCTGCAGGTCACACATTCAACGTCTGGTGAAAAGTCTACTTTGGGTTCAGAGCCCAAGGAATAAACTCTGTTGCCAATAGAAGAAGAAGGTGGCACTGACCTATGCCAGCGCAGGCACTCTCTCCAGCTCCCTGCAAATGTCTGTCCAAATGCAAACTACGAATCCTTACTGTTGTTCTGCAGTCTACCAACATGGCTCATTTTAAGAGAATGACAGTTTGGATTCAGGACTGAGTTTCCAATGGGAGAAAACTGGTAGTGTTTAAAAGAGGTCACCTGGTTGGTCACTTGGCTTCTCCAGGACTTCAAGCTCCCTTAGTTTCTTAATTACAACACTGGGTCATCTCTCAGCCCTTGTCACTTGGAGTCTCTGGCAGAAAGTCATTGCTTGGGCCATTCCCATGTCCAGTACACTTTGCTACAATTACTACACTGGACTAGGAATTGCCCAATAAATAGAATATAATGACCCCCCCCCCCAATGAATAGGAATGTCAAAGCCTGAGGCCAAATCTCCCTCTTAGGAGTCCTGCAGAGGGAGCTGTGGGATGGACGCATACCTGGCTTCACTGTCACGTTCACGTAGCCTTCCCCGTGGGCATTCTGACCTTCCACAATCACCTTGAATTCGTACAGGCCTGGAGTCAGCTGACAAAGGAAGACAAGACCCTTTAGATGACTGCAAGGAGCAGAAGCTTTGTTTTAGACGACAGAGCACTTGAGCTTTCTTGGCCTGAATCCTGCACTCTTTTTGGGTCCTGTTCTCAAAGTGGAAAAAGTAAAGTAGCTAAAGGGATTAAAGATAGGTCATCTTTTAATGTGACTCTTATTACTGGCTGTATCTGGAATAAAAGAAATGTTTCAATCTCTCTATACTCCAATTTTCTTCTCAGAGGAACACTGAAGACCCAACCATCCCACTTATGAAATTAAAAAATCAAGACTTCTAAGAAAAACATCTTATTAAAAATAAAAACAACAAATGGGTAACTGGAGAGATGGCTCAGTGGTTAAGAGCACTGGTTGTTCTTCCAGAAGACCTGGGTTCAATTCCCAACACCCCCACGGCATCTCACAATCATCTGTTAACTAAAGTCCCAGGGGATCTGACAGCCTCTTCTGGTCTCCTTGGTCAACAGGCATACAAATGGTAGGGAGATATACATGCAGGAAAATCACCCATATATACAAAAGCTAATTTCATTAAAACAAACAGGGCAATGGTGGCGTACACCTTAAATCCCATCACTTGGGAGACAGAGACAGACAAATCTCTGAGATCAAGGCTGGTCTGGTCTACAAAGTGAGTTCCAGGACAGCCAGGGCTATTACACAGAGAAACCCTGTCTCAGAAAAAAAACAAATCAAGCCAAACCAAAAAAAAAAAAAAGAAAAAGAAAAAAAAAAAAAAACAAAACAAACAAAAAAATCAAATCATGCTTAAATATCTGATTTTCCCTTCCGGTTTCCACCCAGTGTATACATACCACCAGAGAGGAAGCACAGTGAGACCACCACTGTCCCACTATCCAGCAAGCCCTCTAATCCTTGACCACATACAAAAAAAAAATAGTTTAATTCAAGCTCATTTCTTTTTTTATTTTTTTTCTTTTCCTTTCTTTTCTTTGTTTTTGTTTTTGTTGTTGTTTGTTTTTTGTTTTTTTGAGTCAGGGTGTTCTCTTTGCAGCCCTGGCTGTCTTGGAACTTGCTCTGTAGACCAGGCTAGTCTTGAACTCACAGAGATCCGCCTGCCTCTGCCTCCCAAGTGCTGGAATTAAAGGTGATCACCACCATGCTTGGCTTCAACTCATTTCTTCAGAGCCAAACATTACCTGTATTATCCCAGGCCAAATTTCAGAGACCTAGCTAAAAATCAAGGTATCAAACTTTTTATTGTTTTTTATTTTGTTCAGTTAGCATAAGTAATGTCTCTGATTATGATATAGTCTCTTTAACATTCATTAATCCTAGTGACTATAAAACACTGCAGGAATATATGTATGATAATTCACACAAGAATTCCACATTGCCAGATACTTGAGCGGTTTCCAAGTTTTTCTTATGATTAAAATGAACATCATGGAAGAAAATAAAGATTTTTCCTTATTTTCTTCTTTTTTGTGTGAATACCATTCAGCCAATCTCTCCTCAAAATGCTTTTGTCCCTGGCTTCTACCTTGCTCCCCCATGTCCTCTGCCTCACCCCACACACTCCCATTGGCTGCCCTGAGCTGTGACTACACCTTTGATTTTAAGCAGATTTGCAAATTTATCTCTCGATCCAGACTTATCTCCTGTTCTCTAGTCCTTTCTTCCAGCTGCCAATGGATCCACTCACCCAAATGTCCCATATGCACCTCAGTCATATACTCCAAATGACTCAATCATCTATCTATCTGTAAATCTTCAAATTTGGTTCTTCTGTCCTCATTTCCTCTACTCCAAGTCTAAAACCTAGACTCAGCCTGGACTTCTCTCCCCCAGTATCCCCATCCAGTATCTCAAACTCATCTGATTATCCCCACCCACACCCCCTCTGCCTTGTTCTTCATCCACTCATCACAGCAGTTAGGAATCAGAGTGTGGGCTTTGGGATGGAATGTTCTACAAACAACCCACCATTTAATGGCTTTGTGAAATCTGGCCAAGCCATTCCCTTTTTAAATTTTTTTTTATTTTTTCATTTGTAAAACATATCTTAATACCTGATATCTTGAGGTTTTATGACAAAATAATTAAATAAAAGAATTAGCAACATCTCTGTAGATGGCTTCTTGTTTTAATTGTACTTTGGTATTTTTACTCAGAATCTCAGAATCATAGCATTTCCTACCTAAATGTGCCAGTAGACTCCTTATTCATCTCCCCCTTTGCGTCTTATCTCCGCCAATCTGTGGAAGGCCACATTTCTAAACTGAGAATCTGAACCTACCTCTCACAGGCTCTCTGTTCTATAGAAAATACTCAAGGTAAAGCCACCGAGATGGCTCACTTGATGCTGGACCTGACAGCTACACACAAAGAGAAATAAAGAGCCAAATGCATTCAAAGTCCTGCCACCAGGACCTCCTCCTTCCCTGACGGGTGCTCTTCACAGGCCAAACCATGTGGCATTCCTTCCACCACAGGTCCTGCCTCTGAGAGATTTCTAGCCCAGGGCTTCTGTTGCTAGAATTTTCTCTTTCCATACACCCTTTACCCAGTAAAGAGGGCCCCTTTCATGACCCATGAACATCTTATTGCCCATAACTACGCTGAAGATCCAGTCATGTGGACACAAATAACCTCGCTTCTCTCTGGAACTCTGAAGAGCTTATGTCACCTCACAGAGCTGTTGAGTGTATATTTTCAGCCATCTCTAGCATGCTGTAGTCTTCTCACCAGCAATGAAAATTTGAGAATCGTACACTAAACAAACACTGGCTGCCCGCCATGGAGACTTCTGAAGGATTCACCACTAAAAGATTGTTCTCAGCTTCAGTGTGGCCAGGAACTCTGTATTCCCTGTTTCAGAAAGTCAGGGGCTCTCCCCTCGCCCTGCAGGTGGAAGGAGGCAAACTCACCTTGGACAGTCGGAGGACCTGGGAGTGTCTCCTTTCCATTTCCCCACTGTAGTCTCTGGGATGAGTAATCAGCTGCCAGTTGTAGGTGTAGGTTTCTCCTATAGAAGGGCAGTTAGGAAAACCATGAAAACACGCACCTACACACAAAGAGCTGCCAATAACAAATCGCTTCTACAGCCTGCCAATAAGAAACCTTTTTTAAATCCTGATAAAGCTGTGGCTTTAACAAGCTGCCCTAAAGCTGTAGGGAAGCCAATCATTTCCTGAAAGGGCTCTTGTTGACTCAGCCACAGACAGGGTCTCTTTCATTCTCTCAACAGTGCTCTTTCTGCCCCACACCCACCCTCCAGCCAATCCTCCCTTTTAAAAAAAATCAGGTTGTTCATGGTGTATCTCTCACTGAAGATACATGCCCTACCAACCACTACAGATGAACTGATTGGGAACAAAGGTCATTTTCTTACAAAACTTCTTTCCCAACAAAGAACAGCAATGACTTCTAAATAACATGGTTCAAAAATAGCATTTTACAGAGTGCTAACAATGCTAGTCTAGCTGAGGTCATCACACCCTGGTGAGTTAAAAGAGCTACTTCATTCCTGCTGAGCTAAATAACACCCTGCAGAAGATGGCAAGGCATGGCCCATTTAAAACAGGCCCCACTGAAATTAATTAAGATCAAATGAAGCAGTAAATGGTCCTCGTTTACAGCTTAGACTGTATTGTTGCATAGCATGAGGGTAGAATCCCGTCATCTATGAGGGACCATCTGCCCCCCCCCCCAAAGTAATCTTCAGCTGGGGTCAGATGCACCGGGAAAGGTGGTGTGTGGCAGGAGGGCTGCTGGCTGCTCCAGGGAGAGAGAAAACAGTTCACAGCACTCAGCAAAGCATGGCCACGCTTTTACCTGAGGAGCTCAAATGTTGAACACAACGCCTAATCCTCCAAAACCTGAGAAGCAAATTTTATTTTGTAAGTGTTCCTCCACCAAACTAGCATGATGATCCGGCCTGTGGTCACCTCTAGCTGTTCTCACATATGCACACACAAAAGTCAAATCTGAAGAGGCAGGGGAGCAGCAACAGCTAGGACTCATGCTAAGAGATAATTCTTCAAACTGTAATTTAAAAAAAATTTCCCACACAGAAAACATATTCACAATAGCTTGGGAACTGACAAACAGACTTCAAAACAGGATGCTATTCCTAGGCCAGAGATGCTCACGGAATGAGTTGTGCATTAGAGGCAGAAGTTCACCCACGGGTGGGAATGTACACACATAGAGGCCGTAGACAGAACGCTGACAGTCGATCCAGGCAGGGCACAGCTTTGAAACCAGACCTTCCAACCTTACAGACATCCGTGTGGGCTGCCACAGTGCAGAGGGGATCCTGCCTCAGTGGCCCCACCTTTTAAAATGAAATTATCTATCTCAGAGAACCAAAGAACTTGGACAGAGGAGAGTAGGGGAATTTAAAGAAATGTGTGCTTTGTAATGTTGATCTGCAATATGATAATAATTCAAAAATATGTGTGCAAATATAAGTTAGAAAAAAAGTACCGCCGAGTTGGGCATAACTTCCACAAAAGAGCAGAAGTGGAGCAACCACTACTAAGGAAGTGTTTTCCTCTCCTCCTTCCTCAAGGATGACTAAATTCCTTCACCTTGAACATAACACCCAAGGAGGAAAGGAGAGAGCCTCTCTGAAGACAGCAGTTGAGCCCTTTCATTCCTGTCTTACTCTGACTTTGGGAGCATCTCCTCCCACTCCACCTCCACTCCCTGAGGACCCAGCTCCACCAGCTCTCTCTTGAGGACTCTCTGCCTTCCTTCCTAGCGCATCTCCATTCCTTTGTGCCACTACCGACTCACAGAGGCACCTTTATCAGGGACCCCCACAGCCACCATACCTGCCTAGGATCCAGAGAGGCAACAGCAACCAAAGAATGAAGCACTCTCCTAACAACGACAAGATACCAAGAAACACCTTAACTGTGACTCCAGATGCTTACATCCCAATACAAACACACAAATATGAATAACCAAGACAACAAGCCTCTTCAGAAGCCAGTAATTGCAATAGGCCTTGAGAATTTAGCTGAAGCACAGGACAAGACTTCAAAATTGCAAGTCTAAATACATTCAAGAACCTTAAAGTGGAATAAATGCCTTAATGAAGACTGTGAAAATACAAGTGAATGAAATAATGAAAACGGTTCAACACATGGATGTAGAAATAGTATCACTAAAAAGTAAACTAAACCCAAAATGAAATAAAACTGGAAATGAAGAACTGAAGATATCAAACAAAAACCTCAGAGGTGCCAGGCAGTACCTGGAGGTAATGGCACAGGCCTTTAATCCCAGCACTCAGGAGGCAGAAGCAGGCAGATCTCTGAGTTTGAGGCCAGCCTGGCTACAAAATGAGTTCCAGGGCACCTAAAGATACACAGAGAAACCCTGTCTAGAAAAACCAAAAATAAATAAATAAATAAGCATAAATAAGTTTTAAAAAACCTCAGAGGTAAGCCTCATCAATGGATTACAAAACATGGAAGAGAGAATTTCAGGTCTTAAGGACAAGGCAGAAGAAATGGACAGCTCATTCAAAAAATAAAACAACAACAACAAAAAGTTAAATCTAAAAAAGAAAAACCAAAATCCAGGAACAAAATGTTCAGGAAATCTGGGACACTATGAAGAACGAGTCTATAAATAATAGGAAAAGAGGAAGGAGAAGAAACCCAGGTAAATGTACAGAAAATATTTCTTAAAGATATATATATGTATATATATATATATACACACATGTATGCCTACATGCCAGAAGGCATCAGATCTCATTATAGATGGTTGTGAGCCACTATGTGGGTTCTGGGAATTGAACTCAGGACTTCTGGAAGAGTAGCCAGTGCTATTAACCTCGGAGTCATCTCTCCAGTCTCCACAGAATATATTTTTAAAAATCGTACAAGAAAATCTCCCCAATATATCAAGGTACAAGAAGAATATGGAACACCAATAGATTGGACCAGAAAAGAAATTCCCAATAATGCGTAATAATGAAAACATTAAATGTACAAACAAAGACAGAAAATTAAAAGTTTGCAAAGAAAAAAAGACCAACTCCTACATAAACGTAGGCCCATTAGAACAACACCCAACTTCTCGATGAAGGGCCTGGACAGATGCGCTACTGACTCTGAGATGCCAGCTCGGATCACTACACCCAGCAAAGCCATTGATTAAAATCAACAAATAAGACATTCCACAATAAAGCCAAACGTAAGCAGTTTCTATTTACTAGTTCATCTCTACAAGGGCATTAGAAGAAAACCTCCAATCTGAAGAGGTTAACCACACTCAAGGAGACACAGGAATACAGACTCCCAGAACAGGACATTAAAGGGGAATGACGACAACACTGTAACTACAAACTAACAAGACCCAATAAACACTGCTCACTGAAAACCCTCATACTGCAATAGTAACACAGACTATAAGCCTGGGTCAGAAAACAGGATTCATCTTTCTGCTGCATCTAAGAAAACACGCCTTGCCATCAAGTATAGTTACCATGGCAGGGTAAAAGGACATAAGAAGGTATCCTAAGACGCCAGCAGGTAGAGTTGTTTTAATATGAGACCACAAAAACAAAACAAAAAACAAATGAAAGAACCTACACAGAAGAACTAGGGAAGAATAGAACATTAAAGGAAAAAATTCAAGAGGATACTGAGGTTCTAAACATTTATACACCAAACATAATTTTATACACCAATCATAAAAGAAACATTACTACAGCTAAAACAGGACAGACGCATGTGCAAACTCACAGAGACTGTGTCAGTGTGGACAAACCCGCACAGGTTCAAGCCAGATGGGGTCCAGGCACTGAAAGAGGGAAGTGGACACTGGGACCCACCCTTAACCAAGAAGCCATCTGCAATTGATACTCCTGGCAAAGGGACAATCAGTTTCCTCCAGTGGAGTCCCCTAGGTATATCAACCACACTAAGGGCATACCCAGCAAAACAAACTCAATGGCATTTTTAATGGACTTCATTTCATTTTGCTTTGTTTTGGGCATTTTTTGTCTTATTGATCTTTTTATGTGGGTTGTTGTTGTTGTTGTTTTTAGAAACAAGGTTTCTCTATAGCTTTGGTGCCTGTCCCGGAACTAGCTCTTGTAGACCAGGCTGGCCTCAAACTCACAGAGATCCTCCTGCCTCTGCCTCCCGAGCGCTGGGATTAAAGGTGTGTGCCACCACTGCCCGACATGTGTTTATTTTTTTAATTTTGTTTGGTGGTTCTTTCTTTTTTCCTTTTCTTTTATCTACTTATTCATATATTCTGTGTATATGGGTGCTCTGCCTTCATGCATATCAGAAGAAATGTGATCCCATTACAGATGGCTGTGAGCCACCAGGTAGTTGCTGGGAATTGAGCTCAGGACCTCTGGAAGAGCTCTTAAATGTTCTTAACTACTGAGTCATCTCTCCAACCTTATTTTTTTTTAATATTTATTTATTTTATGTGTATGATTGTTCCAACTATATGTATGCCTGCATGCCAGAAGAGGGCATCAGATCCCATCACAGATGGTTATGAGTCACCATGTGGTTGCTGGGAATTGAACTCAGGACCTCTGGAAGAGCAGCCAGTGCTCTTAACTTCTGAACCATCTCTCCAGCCTTCCAGCCCTCCAGCCCTGTTTTTTTGCGACAAGGTTTCTCTGTGTCATCTTGGCTGTCCTGGAACTAGTTCTGTAGACGAAGCTGTTCTCAAATTTGTTGTTTCTTGTTTGTTTCTGTATTTTGTCTGATTTTGTTCTTGAAAGAGGGAGGAAAATAAGAGTATAAATATATAAAATAAGGGAGATCTGGGAGAAATTGGAAGAGAGGAAAAACATGATCAAAATATATTATGTGAAAAATTTTTTTTTCAATTAAAAAAAAAGTGGAGTGACCTAATAAGGAAATGTTACTTCAAGAACAAAAATACAGAGTGGAACAGGGTTCCAGCTCTGGGAAAGTATATTCGGCATGCATATACTACTTAGTATTAGACTCCCACACTGAGAATACTGAATTCAACCACACGCACACCTTTGATCCCAGTACTTGGGAAGCAAAGGAAGGTGATTCTCAATGAGTTCAAAACCAACCAGAACTACACAATGAGACTGTCTCAAAAACAATGAAGAACGCATTCCAAAAAGATTTTATTTTCATTATTTTTAAATTATGTGCAGTATGTGTCTGTGTGGGGGTATGTGCACATGAGTGCAGGTGCCCTACAGGCCAGAGGCATCAGATCTGATGGAGCTGGAGTTAAATGTGATTATGATTCACCCAATGTAGGTGCTGGGAACTGAATGCACATCCTCTGGATGAGCAGAACATGATCTTAACCACTGTGTAGTTTCTCCAGACCCAACAACAAAAAATAAGAGAATAAGAAACACACAAACATAAACTGGAAGGGCTCGTCCTGAAAGAGGAAGAGCATTTTACTTGGTCAGCCTTTTAAAGTAAGACACAAGCCAAACCCTTCCTGTCACAGGAGATCATAAAAGATCTGTGTATTCCTTGTTGTCCTGGAACTAGCTCTTGTAGACCAGGCTGGCTTCGAACTCACAGAGATCCGCCTGCCTCTGCCTCCCAAGTGCTGGGATTAAAGGTGTGAGGCATACACCACCACCCAGCTGAGATTATGGCTGTTTATGAGTCAAATTTGGTATATTAACACACACTTAAAAGATGAAATGGATGTTCATATTATAAGATTTGAAACAGTGAATTTATCACCAACTCTCTTATTTTTTAAAATCAAATATCATTATATATGTGTATGTATATATATATATGTGTGTATGTGTGTGTGTATACATATATATAAATTTTTTTTTAAGTTTCTCGAGACAGGTTTCTCTAGGTAGCCCTGGCTGTCCTGTAACTAGCCTGTAGACCAGGCTGGCCTCGAACTCAGAGAGATCTGCCTGCCTCTGCCTCCTGAGTGCTGAGATTAAAGGTGTGTACTACCATGCCTAGTGGTCACCAACTCTCTTATATGACTTATAAATATAAATTTTATTTGCCATTTTGAAGCTTGTGCTTTCTTTTTCTTTAAAATCTTTTTGTTAAACTTACCTCCCCACCTCCTCTGTGTGTGTGTGTGTGTGTGTGTGTGTACAGGCACACGTAGGTCACAGGACAATCTGTAAGAGTCAGTTCTCTCCTTTCATCATGTGGGTTCTGGGACTTGAACTTGGGTCATCAGGTTTGGTGGTAAGAGCCTTTACACACTGAACCATCTTGCCAGTCCTGACTTTCTCAAGTAACAATCTATATTAGCAATCATCTTGAATAATTTCAAGGTCTGCACCTGTTATTTACTAATTGTTTAGCCAAAATAAATGGTATATCTAGTCTTTGTTCCTTCCTTTCTCCCCCTACCAAGTGTTCTACCACTGAGTTATACTTCAGCCTGGTTGTCCCCTATGGACTCACAATAAAGAGCGTCGGCTAGGCACTGGAGAGGTCACTTACATACCATCACATTTGGTCCTTTCAGGTCATACTGTAAAACAGGGATTATTGTTCCTAGTTTTACTGAGAAATAAAAACCTAGGAGTAATTTGCTGAAAATACTTGAATGACATCGAAGCCTACAGGACCAGGCTGGAGAGCAGCTCCATGACAAAGCACTTATGGAGCATATGTGAGACCCAGCATGCTAAAGAAAGCAGAGTCTCTGCTCTCCAGCTGTAGAGAACATCCCCTCCTGTGCTGCCTGCAGATTTGTGTGCCCACATGCCACATCCTGTCTTCACAGGGTTGTTCCAAAAGCAAATGCACGGAAGCTTGCAGCTACCAATGCAAACACAATTGTGTTTCCCAAAAGCTTACCTTGTTCTGGTTCTGGGAGAACGTAGGCATTTAGCTGAACTTCATTCTTAGGCAGGGTGATCTGGACACTCTTCCCAGCAGACACCACCAGTTCCTTTACAGCTGGAACCGAGTGACAGCACCGTGAGCAGAAGCACACCAGACCGCTCTCTCCAGTCACCCTCAGCCATCTTCATCTGCTACTTGTCTACTCTCTAATCCCCCAAGTTTGGTTCCGTATCCACTTTTCCATTGGAAAGGGTCTCTCGAGGTTAGCAGAAAGCTGCTTCTTAGATTTGCTCCCCACCTCAGGCTGGTGGCACTCACTCCTGCTGACTGCCTCCACATTAAAGCGCTCACAACACCAGACAGCGCTCAGGGCTCTGATTTCTTCTGTACTGCACTAATGTCTGTCTCCACATCTGCTTTATATACTACTTTCCCAAGAGTCCAAATTCTGTTTCAGTGACCACTTTTATCAGGTGAATACCTTTTTCTTAAAGCATATAAATAACAAAGGATAAGGTCAGTCAGAAGGCCCACCTTTTCCAGTTTCTGTGACTACCAACTCATTGTTCACAGGTTAAGATTATTCCAAGATTCTTAATTCCTTTCCCACTTGTGTCCCACGTTACCCAGCCCATCCGGTCTTGCTATGACATATCCATCAATCTCCTGCCTCCCACACAAAGGCCTAAGCTGGCATAGGAGAACCACATGGACTCACCTTTCTAACCCAGTCCTGCCGTGGAGCCTCTAGGAAGCACATGGAGGCTGCTGCAGCTGTGGCTCAAGTGGGATGTTTACCTTTCCTGTATTCTACTTTGTTTCTAGTTTAAACTGTCTCCTCTCCAAGAGTTCTTTCCAGATCACCGCATTTCTGATCTACTTTTTGAGTCACTTCTGCATTTCTGGAACTCCCAAATCAGCACAAAGCTGTGCACTGCTCACACTATTGCCACCGATCGCCTGTGTGTCTGTGTTTCTCAACTTTGGCATTATTGATATTTTGCATCAAACAATTGTTGGGGGGCTGGGGAAAGCAGATGGTTTACACCCACTTAAAACCACTGATTCAGTCCTCCGGCAATAGCTGTTTACTGGAGGCCTTGCAGGAAACAGCAGACTGGTCAGCTTGTATTCTAAGGCTGGGGGTGAAAAGGGATTCCTGAACAAATAAGGAACTTGAGGTAAATCTGCCTCTGCTCAGGAACATTGCACTTAGAGAGGAATGACGCCATAACCTTTAGGAAACTGTAACCTTCAGCTGCCCCAGGAGATGGAATCCTCTCTGATAGAACTTTGGGGGTGGGGTGGGGGGCAGAGTCATTATACTCAGTATAACTGACCAAATCTGGCTAGTCAATACAGCAAAAGCCAAACACTTCAGTTTCATAGACACTCCACAGGCTTTCTCCTGAACACAGAAATCACGTGTGGCTTCAGGACTGGAACAGTGTCATGTTTCATTAAAAGCAAAGGAGACCCCAGAAAACCAAAAGTGGCAAAAAAAAAAAAAAAGAAGAAGAAGAAGAATTGTTCATTGGTTTTGCCTTGATGGACTATCTCTACTTGGTCCCTCAGTCCTGAGGCACCAAGGCAGGCAGAATTGGTAAGGCTCTAGGCCTAAGCCCCTTCCCATGCTTGTCCTGAGAATCAGGTGGCAAACGTCTGACCCATAGCCAGGTGTCTGGAGGCAGAGGGGCAAATCAACACTGCCTCCCTGCACATCTGTTTCTTCATTCTTTGCACCACCCGTCATACCGCCCCATTTAGTTAGTTAGGTTTTTGCTTGTTTGTTTGAGATGGTCTCACATAGCTCAGGCTTGTCTCAAGCTCACACACAGTCAAGGGTGATTTTGACTTCCTGGTTCTCCTGCCTTCACCCCCAGATAACAGGTGTGCACAGCATCCCCAGCACAGCTTGTGCCTTCAGGTCACAGTGGCTCTGAGAAAATGGATTCCACCAACTCTCCCAAGTAGGCAGCTGCTGAAATAGGGACCTGGGGCTCCAAACCCACACTTTCAGGGGCACAGACAGGGTCATGTACAACAGTCAGGCGTGTCTCCTCTGTTGTCTCTAAATGAGAAGACTTGAATCAAAGTCTCCACTTTTTCCTCTCACCTCCAAGGACAGGAACAGTGAGTCTCACCTGGGTATGGTGCTGAGGTGCTCTGGGAAGAGGCCGGGGGCATAGGGGTAGCATAGCTGTAGGAGGGGACCACTGGAAGAGGGAGATCAGTTGGGCTGTGCTCAGTGCTTTTTACTTGCTGAGTACTGGATGTAGGACTGGAATGCTCTGATGGTTCAGGATGGACGGACACATTCTTTGGAAAATCTGGAGTCTGTGTAGTATGGTCAGTGGTGATGGGACTGGAAACTGTGACGACTTTGTGGACCTAAAGAAACATGAAAGATTAACTTCAGTGAGCAAGTTACAGACTCATTGGGGTGGGCTCATGAAATGTATCAAAAACATGGAAGAAATTAATCTTACCACCCAAAGTCAAATAGTGTTAAAATTTGGAGCTAAAGATTCATTGACAGGATGCCTGCCAGATATGTGAAAGCCCTGGGTTTGATCCTCAGACCATAAATTACAGACAAAAAATAAAATAAGCTGGCATGGAGACTCTCACCTAAATTTCTGACACTCAGGAAGCTGAGGCAAAGAGTTTTTGACAAGAATCTGAGGCTAGCTTGGGCTATGGAGTAAGAACCAGTCTCAAAAAACAAAACAAAACACAAACAAAAAAACCCAGGGAGTTCAAGCAATGACTCAGCAGTTCAGAGTGCTGGTTGTTCCTTCAGAACACCTGGGCTCAATTCAATCAATGGTGATTTCAATTTCAAGAATCCAAAAACCCTCTTCTAGCCTCTGTGGGACCAGGCACACACACAGTGTACAAACATACATGCAGGCAAAACACCCATATACATTAAAGAACTTTTAAACTTAAAAATGACCAAGGGGGTTGGAGAGATGGATCAGCGGTTAAGAGCATCGCCTGCTCTTCCAAAGGTCCTGAGTTCAATTCCCAGCAACCACATGGTGGCTCAAAACCATCTGTAATGAGGTCTGGTGCCCTCTTCTGGCCTGCAGGCATACATGTAGACTGAATATTGTATACATAATTAAATAAATATTAAAAAATGACCAAATATTATGCTCAGCTAACAGGAGAAAACAAACTAAAAGCATAATAAGGTCAAACAGTAAATATTCCTATAAAAGTCACGATGAACCAAAGAAGTAACTGAGAACATGTCATGTTTTCTCTCTTGAAGGATTCTGGGCAAGAAGAGTCCTAAGCTGAGTTTTATAAGGGGAACAGCTGTTTACCACACAAAGGGGTAGAGAAGGAATACAGGCACAGACATGAAATTAGCATAGAGCAGTTGGGGACTAAAAGCCATAAGCACAGCAAGAGGCAGGAAGCATTGGGGATGAGCTGGAAGACAGGGAGAGCAAAGCCACACTGAGGAACGCTAAAGGACCATATGCAGAGAACGGCACAATCAAGTGTTTGTCTAGGTCACGCTGCTTTGCTGGGGTTCGAAGAAGCACAGTGACAACAGGACCACCGCCTCATTCAACCAACGAGGAGTGGAGAGGAGTTAGCCAGCGTGGGGGTAGGGATCCTTACAAATCAACTTACCGGAAACAAATCACATCAGAACATGAGGTCAAGTTTTGACAAATGCACACACCCACATAACAGCAACTTAGAGACAGAACATCTCTATCAGTCCCAAGGGTTCACTGATGTCCTTTTCATTATGTCCCTGCCTCCACCTCCAGACTCAGGCAGCCACTGATTTGTTTTGTCACAGAAAGACTAGTTTGTGTTTTCTTACACTTTCTATAAAAGGAACCGTATGTACTCTATCTTTATTTCTAGCTGTGTTCACTCAACAAGGTTTTGAGATTAGCCCATGGTACTGAATGTATTGGTAGTACTTTTTTTATTTTACTGAACACTATTTTATTACAGATATATCAAAATTTATTTTCCATTTATTTACTGGTAGAGATTTAAGTTGTTTTCAGTCCCCAGATGTTATAAAGAAAGCTGCTATAAATATTTG
>NW_026067894.1:14613264-14629878 GCF_014885135.2 Alexandromys fortis
ATTTTACAAACAAGTTTTTTGTTTTGTTTTTAAGACAGGATCTCATTATGTAACCCTGGCTGTTCTAGAACTCGCTATGTAAACCAGGTTGGTTTTGAACTCACAGAGATTTGCCTGCCTTTGCCTTTGCCTCTAGAATGCTAAGATTTGTGTCTGGCCCAATTTTCACTGATAAATATTTAGGAGTAGAACTGCTGACTATACTTACTGAATGTTTGACTTTTCTTTCTTTTTTTGTTTTTTGTTTGTTTGCTTGCTTTGTTTTGTTTTTGAGACAGGATTTCTCTGTGTAACAGCTTTAGCTATCTTGGAACTCACTTTGTAGACCACCAGGCTAGCTTCGAACTCACAGAGACTCACCTGTCTCTGCCTCCCAAGTGCTAGGAGTAAAAGGTGTGAGCCACCACAGCCAGCATGTTTAGCTAAATGGTTAGCTAAACAGTTGATAGTTAATGTCAGCTTACACTCCCACAGCAAAGTACAAGAGCTCCAGGCCACAGCTTCCCCAACACCTGGTGTTCCTGTTCTATACCTCCTTGTCATTCTAGTGGCTTCCACAGGGAGCTTCCTTCCTTCACTAATGATGCTGGAGATATTTTCATGTGCCTACTGACCATTTCTTTTTTCCTTGGACGAGGTCTAATCAAATCTTTGTCCATTTAAAAGGCTTTCTTAAGGTATAATTGACAGAAAAGATATTTAATCTTATACTTGGTCAAGTTTGAACAGATGTGAACAACTATGAAATCATCAATTCAAATGAGCTTCCAAAGATCCCCACATTCCTTTGCACTCCCTTCCCCTCCCCACCTACAGTCACCAAGCAGCACCCTCTACTTACTCACTAACAATCACTTTCCATTCTAGAATGTCACATGAAGACAGGGTCTCACTGTGTAACCCAGGCTGGCTTCCACTCTATGATCCTCCTGCCTCCGCCTGCCTGCCTAGTGAGTGCCACCCTATGTCAAAGAATTTTGACCTTTCCTCCTCCTGTTCCCTTTCTCTCCCTGACCCCTCTCTGTTTTCAAACCCAAGGCCTCACACAGACTAGCCCACTGTTCTACCACTGAGCTCAGTTCATGCTTTTGTAAAAATGTGTGTGGTGGCACATGCCTTTAATACCAGCACTTGGGAGGCAGAGACAGAAGCAGAGGCAGGAGGATTACTGCAAGTTCAAGGCCAGGCATGGCTACACGGTGAGACCATACCTCAAAATAAATAAAAGAACAAACTTTCAATAGTTCTCAAAAGTTGCTGAGGAAATTGTGTAGCATGCCCATTGATTTGGGCATTCTAGGTATCCTATGACCTTACCAACATTTGCTGTGAACTAGTTTTAGATTCATTTCTAAAGGTAGGTCAGCATTATAGTGGTATATTATTTGTGTTTTAATAAATAAAGCTTGCCTGGAGACCAGAACACAGTCACACTAATCAGCCATATAAACCAGGCAGTGGTGGCACACACCTTTAATCCCAGCAGCCACACTAGTTAGTTAGAGAGGCCAGGCAGTAGTGATGCATGCCTTTATAGATGAGACAGGAACTCTCTCTTTCAGTCTGAAGACTTCATAGATGTAAGAGCTCTCTAATGGCTAGTTGCTTTGCTTCTTTGATCTTCAGGTTGAACCCCAATATCTGTCTCTGGGTTTTTATTATTCATGCTACAATTGACGCCCGTCTGGGGTACAATTTACAAAAAAGCCATTTGTCTGTGGCTTTTATCCACCAGGACAGGCCAGAGCTGCATGTGGGGCTCTGCCCCACCCAGCTAGGCTTTCTTTTCTTTTTTATCCAAGCCTCTGAGCGAGTTTGGGATTTTCCTGTTATAGCTCTCTGAAACAGTCTCCAGCTGCCACCCAAACTCCAGAAGCACCAGGGCTCCAAAAGCAACAGGACTCACATGCTCTTTTTTTTTTATTTATTTATTAAAGATTTCTGTCTCTTCCCCACCTCTGCCTCCCCTTTCCCTCCCCCCCCCCCCCCCCACCTCTGCCTCCCCTTTCCCTCCCCCTCCCCCAATCAAGTCCCCCTCCCTCATCAGCCCAAAGAGCAATCAGGATTCCCTGCCCTGTGGGAAGTCCAAGGACCACACACCTCCATCCAGGTCTAGTAAGGTGAGCATCCAAACTGCCTAGGCTCCCACAAAGCCAATATGTGCAGTAGGATCAAAAACCCACTGCCATTGTTCTTGACGTCTCAGTAGTCCTCATTGTCTGCTATGTTCAGCAAGACTGGTTTTAACCCAAGCTTTTTCAGACCCAGGCCAGCTGGCCTTGGTGAGTTCCCGATAGAACATCCCCATTGTCTCAGTGTTTCACATGCTCTTGACTAGCTCCCCCCACCCCCTTCCCTATCCTCCTCCCTCTTCCTCCTCCCCCACCCCTACCATACATGCTCCCCCCCCACAACAATCTTCTGTGCATTTTTCAGACAGCCAATGCTCGTGTTCTCGTTCTCTTGTTCTCTCTCTCTCTCTCTCTCTCTCTCTCAATGACCAGCAACCTCTCTCTCTCTCTCTCTCCCTCCCTCCCTCTCTCCATCCTGGGTTGCAGGCTCTCCCTGAACTGTAATGTCAATTGTAAATATTAGCAGTTTATGTCATTTTCATTTGTCATCATTTTTGTTTTATCACTAAAAAAGTTAGTTAATCTGAGTGCTAGGATACAGGCCTTAGAAAAATCTAATAAAACAGATCACAGAAATATTCAAATCCAGACAGAGGAGCTTTAATCGAGAGCCAAATTCTACATTACATTGTAATAATAGAGAGGAACGGCCTAAGGCTTTCAGACAACCAACCTTAACACATCCAGTAACCTTATAGGAAATGCCAAATGTCAGAGGCTCTATTACAGATAACTGAACTCCTAGGTCAATGTTAGATTTAAGGAGATTCCAGGAAACAACAGTCTCGTATGGCATGCATTCACCTTTTGTGAAGCAAATGTTAAACTTGTGGTCAGTTTGTAATAGAATTATCCCTAATGACTGAATAGATTTGGTTGAAGGTGTTTTAGAGCCTGGTCCACAATTACAATGGAGTACCTGGCTCAGAGAAGAGGCTAATTTAATAATAGTGGAGTAAAGTTAGAGGTATGGAAATCTACCAAGATCAAATTCGTGGAAAAGAAGACTATGCTACTATAGAAAGATAGGCTGTATATGATGACCACACCCTGGGTCTATGCCACGCAGTAGCTTTGAATAATTGAGACAAAATTGGAGAAATAGGAAAGAAAATTGAGTCATTTACTAAAGTTATACAAGCAGGGCCCAAAGGAAGCCTTTACAGATTTCTCACAAAGATTGACTTCAGCAGTAAAAAGAATGATACCAAATTCAGAAGCTAGACAAATAATACTTGAATCTATGGCTTTGGAAAATGCCAATTCTCTATGCAAAAGGATAATAAGATGTTAAAAGCAAGGACAGCACCTTTGGAGGGATGGATTTCAAGATACAATTAATATTGAATCTCATGACCATGATGATGCATGGATCGGAGAGGTGATTTCCAGAGGTTCCAGGAAAAAAACAAAATGTCAACTGTTATAATTGTGGCAAACAAGGTTACCTTAAAAGGGATTGTAGACATGGCATTCCTAGAAACAATGTTTTTTCTAAGAATAATCCATTGAAAATGCTCCTCCCTTCTGAATTATGTGGAAGGTGTGGCCAAGAAAGGCATTGAACTAATGAATGTAGGTCAACAAGGAATATTCAAGAATTTGAATTAAAGAACTTAATGGTTATTGTAAGAAACCATACTGCTCTGGATAACAGAACAGGTATAGAAGAGAGAACAACAAATTCAGGAGAAACCATAAAACAAATATTTTGACAAATTTCTATGAATGAACAAAGACCAAAATTAAAAATATGAATAAATGACATTATCATTGAAGGTCTGGTGGACACAGGTGTGGATGTAACAATAATTTCATCAGAATCTTGGCATCCAAATTGACCTCTTCAGGATGTAAATGTTCAATTTTTAGGGATCGTAACTTTATCTCAGGTAAAGCAGAATATGAGAAGGGTTGAACATATAAGACTCAAAGGACAGAGAGGAATATAAAAACTAACAAAGCAATGAATTTGTAGGGATGTGATTTGTTATAGCAATGGAATACTCTGATTAACATTCCCCTAATCTTAGAAAAAACCATAAGATATATGTTTCTAGGGAAAATATTACAAGATATTTATAAAGAACAGCCATTGACCATTCACGTTATATAAGAACAGGGAAAAACAGCTGCTGATCTTCCAAAGGCATCAAAAGCCCTAGCTTTAAAGTGGTTGACAGACAAACCTGTACGGCTTAATCAATGGCCTTTAACAAAAGAGAAACTGCAAGCTGTAGAACAGATGGTACATGAGCAACTAGATGCTCACCATATTGGAGAATCAACCAGCCCTTGGAATTCTTCTGTATTTGTTGTTAAAAAGATATTTGGAATATGGAGAATGGCAACAGATCTAAGAGCTGTTAATAACGTGATTCGGCCAATGGGCTCTCTAAAGCCTGATATTCCTTTACCTTCTCTATTGCCTAAAGGATGGTGTCTTATAGTTATTGATTTAAAAGACTGTTTCTTCACTTACCTTTACAAGAAAAGGATAGAGAAAAAATTGCCTTCACAATGCCTACCTATAATAATTCTCAGCCTGCTAAGACAAATCAATGGAAGATTCTCCCACAGAGAATGTTAAGTAGCCCCACCCTGTGCCAATATTTTGTACAACAGCTATTAAAAATGATACAGAAACATTTCCGTGAATCTATAGTTTACTATTACATGGATGGTATTTTACTATCTGATTCAAATGTAGATACTTTAGAAAGTATGTTTGAAGAAGTAAAGAAAAATTTGCTTTGTTGAGACTTCTAAGTTGCTCCTGAAAAAATACAAAGAGATGATTCTATTAATTATTTAAGTTATAAAATAGATTTACAAAAATTAGACCCCAAAAGGGGCAAATTAGGAGAGAATGATGGCAGACTCTTAATGACTTCCAAAGATTGCTAGGAGACATTTCCCATTTATGTCAAACTGTTGGTATAAAACCCAATGAATTGATTAATTTAAACAAAACCTTAGATGGTGACAAGGACTGAAATAGTCACAGGGAATTCTCAGCTGAAGCTGAAAGAGAATTTGCTTTGATTAAAGAGGAATTGCAGAAGGCACATGTGGATCATGTAGATCTGAATCTTAACTGCATTCTGGTCACATTACCCTCCAAATATTCCCCTACAGAAATTTTTATACAGAGAAAAGATATTATCTTACAATGGATCTTTTTAACACATAAAACCAGGTGAAAAATGAAAAGCTTATGTGGAAAAGGTCTCTGAGTTAATTCTAAAAGGAAAATTGAGAAGTCAATGAGCAGGAATAGACCCAGCAGAAATGATAGTACCTCTTAATAATGATAAAATTGAAAAATTATGGGAAGACAGTGAACACTGGCAAATATTTTGTAGTAATTTTTTTGGGAGAGATTAACAACAACTATCCCAAAAGCAAGAGAATTCAACTTATAAAGAGAACTAGCTGGATCCTTCCTCACATTGTATGGGACACACCAATAACTGGAGCCCCTACTTTTTATACTGATGCAAATAAATCAGGGAAGGCATGATACAAATCAGAAAATTTAAGTAAAGTGGATCAAAGCCTTTATGATTCTGTATAAAAGTCAAAATTGTATGCTATTCTTTATCAACATGTATAAGAATGAAAATAGACCCATATCTATCACCATGCACAAAACTCAAGTCCAAATGGATCAAAGAACTCAACATAAAGCCAGCCACACTGAACCTTAGAGAAGAAAAAGTAGGAAGTGCACTTGAACACATTGGCACAGAAGACCACTTCCTAAATATAACCCCAATAGCACAGACACTGAGAGAAACAATTAAGAAATGGGACCTCCTGAAACTGAGAAGCTTCTGTAAAGCAAAGGACATGGTCAACAAGACAAAACGACAGTCTACAGAATGGGAAAAGATCTTCACCAACCTCACATCAGACAGAGGTCTGATCTCCAAAATATACAAAGAACTCAAGAAATTGGTCATCAAAAGAACAAATAATTCAATTAAAAAAATGGAGTATAGACCTAAACAGAGAACTCTCAACAGAGGAATATAAAATGGATGAAAGACACTTAAGGAAATGTTCAACATCCTTAGTCATCAGAAAAAAAGCAAATCCAAACAACTCTGAGATTCCATCTTACACCTGTAAGAATAGCCAAGATCAAAAACACTGATGACAACTTATGCTGGAGAGGTTGTGGGGTAAAGGGAACACTACTGCATTGCTGGTGGGAATGCAAGCTGGTACAACCCCTTTGGATGTCAGTGTGATGATTTCTCAGAAAATTAGGAAACAACATTCCTCAATACCCAGCAATACCACTTTTGGGTATATATATCCAAAGGATGCTCAATTGTGCCACAAAGACATGTGCTCAACTACTAGAGGACTGAGTTCAACTCCCAGCAACTACATGGTGGCTTACAACATAATTACATAATGAGATCTGGTGCCCTCTTCTGCCCTGCAGGGACACAGGCAGACAGAACACTGTACATAATAAATAAATAAATCTTTTTAAAAAATTAAAGTTGGTTTTAGAGTTCAAATGTGGCTCTCTTTCTTTAAACCCAAGCATTATTTTTTAAAGTGAAATCCAAAATCTCAGTCTCATGTCAGAAGAGCCACCTGATATGGGTCAGAAGAAAGATAAACATTTAAGGACTATTTTATTGCCACTAATCTCATAATCTCTTTGGTTTTATATTGACTCTTTAACAGCTTTTCTTAAGGTGTAAGATTTATAAGATTAAAACTTTTTGTCATAATATTAATGGTCATATAGAATACTAATTCTAAAAAAAGGTTCCATTTACCTTCCTGTACATGTACATGATTTTGGGTTTGAGTCTCTATCAGTTTTCTTCCGTGAATCATGAGCATGCCTAACAGTAACTTTTGAAGTCTCCAAAAGGAGGATCAGGCCAAATAACAATGATTCCTCCAGACTATGATAACACCACTAAGCTGAAAAAACACTACCTAAAGATCGGCTTTGGACTACAAACTGCTCAGAACAATTTCAAGGAGTCTAGCTAAGGTGATCCAGCCTAACAGACTACTCTATCCAGGACTTGAGACAAGCCCTGCACTTTCCCATTACACAGAGACTGCACAACAAATTATATGGCTACCTCTCCCAGGACTTGACAATTAACCCAAGCTTTTCTTTTCAAGATCCCTCAGACAGCAGGAAGTAAATTTAAGAACATGATGCCCACATTCCCAAGAGGTGGGGTGGGTGGTTTTTGGTCGTTCAATGGGTTATGGATATTTGTCATTGTTTAGGGTGGTTGGTTACAAGTTGTTATTGGTTATGGCCAGGAGGAAAGTTGAACAAAGGAGATTAGATTCAGAGTCCTTGTTTTGAAAAGAAAGAATGGGTTACAGATATGATAGGATAAATAGAGAGATGACTGAAAAAAGGGAGGATATAGATATAAGATAAAAAGGTAGATAACTGAATCTACTTTTAAAGATCAACTACTAGTTTTAAACGTTTTACATTGGATTGGATTTTTTTATATTGATACAAATTTGAGATTTTGTTAAAACATACTGTACTACATTTCTACTCTTGAGACAAAAAAGGAGAAATACAGTGGTATATTATTTGTGTTTTAGTAAATAAAGAATTCCTGGAGACCAGAACACGAAACAGTCACACTATTTAGCCATACAGGCTAACATGGTGTTGCATGTCTCTACGAACGAGACAGGAACTCTTTCTCTTTCAGCCTGAAGATTTCATAGATGGAAGACTTTCTAGTGGCTTGGCTGCTTTGCTTCTCTGATCCTCAGGTTGAACCCCAATAACTGTCTCTGGGTTTTTATTATTCATGCTACACACTATACTGTAGCCTCCTATTGATTAATGTTGAATATCTGCTGTGTATTTACTGGACAACTACATAATGGGTTACTAAATTTCTAGTTATAATGCATCTTTTAGTTAGTTTAGGTCCTCTTTTTTTTTTCCAAAGTCTTTTTTTTTTTTTTTTTTTTTTTTTTTTTTTTTTTTTTTTTTTTTTTTTTTGCTCATCAGTATTGGTCCATGAGAACAGCTATATTAGTTTCCTAGAACAGCCATGGTAAATTACCATAAATTTAGTAGTTAAAACAACAGAACTTTGTCTTGGTTCTAGAGATATAAGTCTGAAGCAAGATGACAGGACCACTCCTGCAGCAGAGTGCTAAAGAATCTTTGTCTTGTCTAGTTCCCAGAGACTTTAACTTCTGTGGTGGATTGAATAAGAAAGGCCCATAGGCTCATAAGTTTGAACACTTGGTCTCCAATTAGTGAAACTGTTTGAGAAGGATTAGTAGGTGTGGTCTCGTTGGAGTGGGTGTGGCCTTGTTGGAGGAGGTGAGTCACTCGGGATGGACTCTGAGGTTTCAAGAGTCCACACCAGGCCCAGTGTCTCTCTCTGCCTGCTGTCTGTGGATCAGGATGTAAGGCTCTCAGCTACTGGTTCAACACTATGCCTATCTGCTTCCTACCATGATGATGATTATGGACTAACCCGCTGAAACTGTCCCAGTTAAATGCTTTCTTTTATAAGAGTTTCCTTGGTCGTGATGTCTCTTCACAGCAGTAGGACAGTAATTAAGACAACAGTCCCTGGTTTATAACAACATAACTCTAATCTCTGCCTCAGTCTTCACAAGATCTTCCTTTTTGAGAATCTAAATCTCTATTTCCTTTCTTTGGCAATGCCACTAGTCACTGGATTCCAAGGTCAATCAAAAAGTATCTCTTCATGAGCTCCTTAAATTACATTTGCAAACACCCTGCTCCCAAATGTGGTAGGATGTTGAGCATCTAAAGGGACTAGAAGAAATAGGAGTCCTAGAGGAAACACTAGATAACCCATTAAAACGGCTTTTCTCCATTTATTTACTTCAAGTTTTTCTCTGCAATGTTTTATAGTTCTCAGTATATAGTTTTTGGATTTATTTTGTCTGTTATTCCTAATTAGTTCATGGCTTTCAATATTATTGCACATTTTAAAAACTTCAGTTTCTATATACATTGTTAATATAGCACACAGTTGATTTTTGCATATTGACCATATACCCTACAACTCTGCTATCTCCGATGTAGAATACAAAATTTTTTTTTGGTGCATAATTACACTTGTGACAAAAGTAGTTTGCTTTGTTTCTGGTCTGCATTTCTTTTCCTTGCACTTTCAAATGGGCAGTTTTCCTTTGAGTTTCCAAATACATATACAGCAGCTACCTGGGCATTTTGGATCATTAATTCTATCATCTGAGTCAACATGGGGTCAGTTTCTGTTGATAGCCTTTTATCCCTGATTACAGTCACTCAGGTTTGGGCCTGGTGTCACTCTGATTTCCTTTTTAAAAAATTATTCTTTGGCTGGGCGGTAATGGCACATGCCTTTAATCCCAACACTCGGGAGGCAGAGGCAGGCAGATCCCTGTGAGTTCGAGGTCAGCCTGGTCTACAAAAGCTAGTTCCAGGACAGGCTTGATAGCTACAGTGAAACCCTGTCTCAAAAAAAAAAATTATTGATAGTTTTACACATTTATATAATGAATTTTTGATATCCCCCATTATCCTCTACCACCCCCTCCCTCTTCCACTGAACCCCTCTTCCCAGCAAGTTCCCCTCCTACTCATGTCTTTCCCCCACTATGTTTGATTCCATGATCATGGCTCAGCAGTTATTTGCTAGAGAATGGGGAACTTATGAATGGATGAGGAAAGGGAAATGATACCCACTCCTCCACACAGTTCCTTAAGGAAGGTGAGGCTTCATGAGCCCTCCTCCATACATGACAGAATGGTGACAAGGCCAGTCTTTGACAACTGTCACACTATGTCCAGAGACAGCTTGACAGCACTCTCCCTGGTCTCTTTCTGCTCCCTCTTCTAAGACGTTCCCTGAGTCTTGAAGGTGTTGATACAATTGTCCCGTTGAGAGCCATCACTGTTTTCCTTGCTTAGAAAGGAATCCTCTCTAACTTTTCAGTCACAGACTTTATTTTCTGACATCTCAAACCCTAAGACTTCGGACTTTGACCACCTGCTTCCCCATGGTTAGATGTACTTGGTGTAAAGAGCAAAAACTTTAAGCTCAACCCGGCACAAACTGTCTTCACAAATCAGCTCTGCCTTCTTTATCCCTGCATGCTTCCTCACCAGGCCTCCTGCAGTCTCCCCACATGGGTACAGTACAGAGGCTCAGTCAGGAATTATAGCTTACAGTCTTGTGGGGCTCATCTTCTTTGTTGTTTACTGTTTAGGATTTTGTTTCCTTGAAAGGTCCTCCTTGCTAAATGTCCACATAGTATTATTGTGCACCCTGGTCCTGGCAGCCATGAGACAGTCAGGCTTCCCCTGGGCATGCTTCTCTAGTAGGGAGCCTGTTGGATACCCCAGGCAATACTTTTTAAATTGCAAATGAACATTTTATCACCTCCAGTCTTCATCTTTCAAAATTAAACTTTCCTCTAGCTTCTACATTCTTCTAAGTTCTTTTCAGTTCCTTTATGTAACTTTTCTTTAAAAAAAAAAAGAGGAAAAAAAGATTTTATCATTATTATCTGTGAAGGTTCAGGAGACCACTTCACTCTGCCATCATCACTGGAATTCCTCCTGTGGGATAAATTTCAAAATATTAAAGATCTAATATGTGTAAAGCTGAAATAGACCTGGGACTTGGGGAGAAGTAAGTATGCAATAGCACCGGTGTTTCTAGCCCGACTGAAGGCTGGCTGCACAGTAAAGTCAGAACTAAAACGGAGCACAGGGAAGTAATGGGCATATCAAGTCTACACCACCTCTAGGAAATGCCAATAAAGAGTTGGGCTAGGGTCCATGTTCCCAGATCGCAGCTGAAGCCACAGAAAACCGCAAACCACAATGAAAGAGCATATGAGCAAAGGAAACAGAGGCTCAAAGCAGAATTTGGGAATTCCAATGCATGAAATGACCCCAACACTGACACACTGCTGTCAGAAAGAAGGAAATAAAGCAGGAAAGTGCACACAAACAAGAATCAAGGTACAGTGCAGCCATGCGAGACAAGGACCAGCGGCCTATCAAATACAGGCGGATGAAAACACACTGCAATAGGCAGCTGGAAATTTACCAATGACCCCAGCAAGAATGACTTCACTAGAAAATTCCACAGGACCAGGGGTTAAATAAAAGTCATCGAAGAAGAGTAAGCTGCTATAGACTCCACTTCCTATTTGTGTGAAAAGCATGGAAGTGGACTGGAATAGAAACTGAGGACTCAAGAAGACAGTCAAGGACATATTTGGTATTACTGAGTGGCCTGAAAACTGAACGATGAGTCGGGAAACCTGGAATGACTCTCAAAGAATGAGAAATTTCTTTGCTACTGTAAATGCCAAAAAACAAGAAAAATTTTGAGACCTGATGGCACTGAACTCCCAAATGCTGGGATTAAAGGAAGATGCCACCATACCGCCATGCCAAGTCATCAAAATGTTTTACAAAGAAACGAGAAAAGCCAGATTTGGTGACATGCACCTGTAATGACAGCATTTGGGAAGTAGAGGAATGAGGATCATGAGTTTGACAGCAGCCCAAACTACATAGGAGACATACATAGTAAAGATAAAATAAATTATAAGGAACAGGTTCAACACTCTGCCTAAAAAATTTTAAAACCAGATAAAATGTATAAAATAATGGCATTCGTAGAAAGTGGCAATTCCTACAAGATAAAACACACAAGGCAAACCTTAACCTGTGATTGCCCCATCTGACTGTCAGAAGTTTCCACGCTATGTCCCAAAAGAGCAAGACCAGCAGCCTAACTGAGCTGAAGAGATACAGCTAGGGTCTAGAGGAGAGGGATACAGAGGAGCAGAGCTCTCCTGGATGGGAGCAAACCACCCCAAGTCAAAGAAGGATCTAGAAAAGGTTAGAGGAGCAGTACTGAGAACGGCTGGGAACAGCACTTACTCCACAAAACTGAATAGGGAACTTTCTACTTTACAGGGCATCAGTTAGAGAACTAGTAATAAAGGAATTGCTTCAGTAGTTGGAGAAATTAACCCTTAACTAGATGTACCTCTGAGCTCAAGTGACAAAATTCAAAAGTAAGATTCAAGAAGATCAAACTGGCCAGGTGTGATGGTGCATGCCTTTAATCCCAGCACTCAGGAAGCAGAGGCAGGCATTTCTATGAGATCGAGGCTGCCTTGGTCCAATAGCAACAGCCAGAGCTACCAAATGAGACCTTGTCTTGAAAAACCAAAACCAACGACAACAAAAGATCAAATTATTTTTCAAAGAGTTTGAACACATTCCAGAGCTCAAGAACACCCACAGTAACACAAAGTCACCAGCAGCCTCCTAAAAATTTGTAAAATAGCAAGTGCCTAATTAATAGCCAGATATGGAGATAAAAGCAGGAACTAAGTGCTTACAGGGAAAACCTCATTCAATTAAAACTGACCCTAGGCAGATATAAGGTATGTAAAGTGCTTCTTGTGCAAGCCTGATGACCTGAGTTCAATTCCCAGAACCAACTCCATGATGCTGTCCTCCGACCACCACATACACTGGTATAAGCATGCCCTCTACTAGATACTCTAGGCCTGTAGGCTGAAGAGGGATGCCCTAACATTACAGAAGAACTCTGGGTGATTGTCCAGGTAGCGAGATGTCTCTGTCATTTATAGAGTTTTGAAAATTGCTTACAATGCACTTCCTGTTTACTCAGGTAATATTATATCCTTCTGGGGTCTTTGAAGGAGTTGAAGACTAGGTAGTTATAATTTTCCTTAGCTATGATAAAAAATAAACTAGATATAAAACTTTAAACTTACAAAGACAGGATAGATAATAGAGTATTTTTTTAAGATTTATTTATTTATTATGTATACAACATTCTGCCTCGATGTATGCCCACACGCCAGAGGAGGGTGCCAGATCTCAGTACAGATGGCTGTGAGCCACCATGTGGTTGCTGGGAATTGAACTCAGGACCTCTGGAAGAGCAGCCAGTGTTCTTAACCACTGAGCCATCTCTCCATCCCCCTAGAGTATTTTCTTTAATTTTGTCGAATACAAATTACTCTGTAGACTTGGCTGTCCTGGAACTCTGAGATCCTCCTTCCTCAGCCTCCTGAATGCTGGAAATGAAGTCACATCCCAGCACGTCTATTCAGAAAAGGAAGTCTCATAGAGATGGCAGACCAATGAAAATCAAAGTGGTGGAGATAAGGATGGCATGAAGAGATAAGGGTAAAGGAGGTTGTCTGAGGTATAAACTGAATCTCAGAAGAGTTGTTAAAAGAAATGTGTCAGGAAATCTATAATCAACAGTTGATGGGAATAAGGGAGGAGGTGAGAGAAATGGATTAATTACTGCTGGGCAGGGGAATTCTGAGACTGATGGATATAGTCATTGTCTTTTGGTTTGGTGTACTTTGGTGGGCCTTCATATGCCAAACTAAGAAATCTGTCTAGTATGCTGGTATATGCCTACAGTCCCCAGCATTTGGGAGACTGAGCAGGAGGACAGAAAGTTCCAGTGAGTTACAAAAATCAGATCCCAGGGCTGGAGAGATGGCTCAGAGGTTAAGAGCATTGCCTGCGCTTCCAAAGGTCCTGAGTTCAATTCCCAGCAACCACATGGTGGCTCACAGCCATCTGTAATGAGGTCTGGTGTCCTCTTCTGGCCTGCAGGCATATAAACAGAATATTGTATACATAATAAATAAATAAATATTAAAAAAAAATCAGATCCCATGCCTTTAATCCTAGCACTTGGGAGGCAGGTGGATCTCTGTAAATTCGAGGCCAGCCTGGTCTACAGAGCTAGTTCCAGGATAGCCAGGGCAGTTATACAGAGAAACTCTGCCAAAAAAAAAAAAAAAGCCTCCCATCTCAAGAAAAGAAAAAGTAACCAAAATATGAACTTTAAAAAAATGTGTATGAATGTTTTTGCTTGCATGTAAGTTGGTGCATACAGAGCCTGCAGGGCCCAGAAGAGGGCTTCAAATCCCCTGGAATTAGAATTATGGATGGTTATTAGTCACCATGTTGGGTGCTGAGAATTGAACCCAAGTACTCTGGAAGGACAACCATTTCTCCAGCTCCTTAAACACTGTTATTTTATGGCAATTTTACTTTTTAAAAAGTATGGTCAGTGGACTAGAGAGATGGCTCAGCAGTTAAGGGTATCTGTTGTTCTTGCAGAGGACCCTGGTTCCATTCCCAGCACCCACATGATGACTCAGAATCTCCTGAAACTCCAGTTCAAGAAATCTGATGCCCTCTTCTGACCTCTGCAGGCATAAGGGGTACTAATGGCACATATATGCAGGCCAAACACTCACACACATAAAATAAGATAAATCCTTTGTTTTGTTTTGTTTTCTGAGACAAGGTTTCTCCGTGTAACAGCCCTGGCTGTCCTGAAACTCACTTTATAGACCAGGCAGACCCTGAACTCACAGAGATCCACCTGCCAAGTGCTGAGATTAAAAGTGTGCACCACACCTGCCCAGCTAATAAATCTTAACAAAAACATATGGTTGGGGGCTGAAGTGATGGCCCAGTGGTTAAGAGAGCTTGCTACTGTTGCAGAGGACCTGAATTGGTTCCTAGCACTCATGTCAGGTGGTTCGCAACCATCTGCAATTCTACCTCTATGAGATTAGAAACCTTCTTGGGACCTCCACAGGCATTACACATGTGCACACATACATGTAAGCATGCACACTCACACACAAACACAAATATAATCAAATAGAATAAATCTTAATAAATAATAAAGAGCTGGGCATGGTAGTGAATGCCTTTAATCCCAGGACTCAGGAGGAAGCAAAGGCAAATGGATCTCCATTGAATTCAAAACCAGCTTGATCTACACAGCAAATTCAAGGCCAGTCAGGACTATGTAGAGAGATCCTGTCTCAAAAATAAGTAGACAGACAGACAGATTTTAATTTTGAAAAAGTATAGTGCATTGACAGTATAATCCAATGGTAGAGTACTCAATTAGTATTAGCATGTAAAGGTACTAGAGTGTTTGATTCCCAGCATTGAAAAGTAAATAAATAAGTAAATAAGGAGCACTCACTTTATATGGAGTAACAAGAGGGTCACTTGTACACCAGAAGTTAATGGCTGGACAAGGCTAACCTTCCCTTGCTAACAGACTGTCTCCACTTTTTCATTAGAGACAAGGACAGCTATTGCTATACAAGATGACTGTTTGCATACAAAGATTATGTACCTATCAGCTTGAGAGGGGTAGAGAGATAACAAGGCCTACTGGTCAGTGTCTTCATCCCTACTCCCCTGTTCTTGAAAGAGCATATAGACAAGCCAGCTGATGTAATCTAGGCTCCAGGGCAGAGAAAACAGGTCATTGATGATTTTATCACCAAAACAAGCATCTGCTGGCAGCAAGACTCACTAGTCACAAGTTGTCCTGTGAACTCTGTCCCATGAAGTAGTCTGACTGCAGAGGCTAACAAATCCTGGCACAGTGAGGTTCATGCATGTTACAGCAACCAGCAAGACTTGCCTGCACCTTGTTGCCTGAAGGTAAGACATTTCACATGAAAACAACTCATGACTCAGAAAATAAAGCACAACCCCTCTGATGCCTACTGATGAACTTGCCCATTATTTTCTCTCACGGTGGCTTTACTTATTTCTGATTATATCAGAGGATTCCTAGATGCCCTTGATCCTTTTTAGCATGGTCAGTGTCCAGGCTCTCAGTCCCTCCAGATAAGGGGGCTTGCTGAGGGGCTGGGATGTAGCTCAGTTTCTAGAGTGCTTGACTAGCATTCATAAGGCTCTAGGTTTAATCACCAGCATCACATAAACTAGGTACAGTGGTGTTCAACTGTAACCCCAGAACTGTGAGGTAGATTAAGAAGATTGTAAACTCAAGGTCATTCTGAGCTACAATCATTCAAGGCCAGAGAAAGAAAAAGTAAGGAAGGGAGGGAGGGTGGGAAGGAGGGAGGAAAGAAAGAAAACAACAAAAGGACGAAGGGAAGAAGGAAAAAAAATGGGGGTTCCATGTATCAAGAAACCAAGAAGGGAGGTATGAAAGGACTAGCTCGAGGAAACGAGGGAGGAGTCAAATAAGAACAAAGTTTATCTCGGTGCACCCTATCTTAGCAAGCAGGTCTTGGTGAACTTGAGGCCAGCCTGATCTACATAGCAAGTTCCAGACAGAACAGGGCTATATGGTGAGAAAAGAACAAAGTATATTGACAAATGTATGAAGATGCCACTGGGCAAGGTGACATCTACTTGTAATACCAGTAGTTGGGAGGCAGAAACAAGAGGGTCAATGTAAATTTAAAGTCAGCCTGGCTCATAGTGAATTCCAAGACAGGATCATATATCAAGACACTACCGAGAGAGAGAGAAAGACAGAGAGAGAGAGAGACAAAGAGAGAGACAGAGACAGAGAGAGAGAGAGAGAGAGAGAGAGAGAGAGAGAGAGAGAGAGAGAGA
>NW_026067894.1:14631325-14686528 GCF_014885135.2 Alexandromys fortis
AAAAAAAAACCTTGTCAAAAAAAAAAAAAAAAAAAAAAAAAAAAAAAAAAAAAAAAAAAAAATCTAGGCCCCAAGGGATTCCAAATTTGTCAGAGTAATAACCAGAAGAATAAACGAACTCTTGGCAATAATTTCACAGCCTAAAGAATGTAGACAAAATTTAAAAATACAAAACAAAAGCAAGCAAGCAGAAAACCATGGAGAGTTGGGGCGGGGCCTGACAAAAACAACAAAAGAACACCGGATTGCTGGAGAGGAAAGGCTGTCCTTGGTTATGTAATTGTTCTCCTTGGCTGCCCACATCCATGCCTTATCTTCTCTTCTGAAAAGAGGGAAGCTCAGGCCGCACCAGGAGTCGGCACAGAGTGCTCAGGAGAAGCAGCAGACAGCTGCAGAAGAAAGGTTTGCAGAGGCTGAGCCGCTGCTCAGTGACTGGAATGGGGAATAAGCATGGGAAAGAGAACGGACACCTGACTCTTTCTCAAGTCAAACTGTGGTCCTCGTGGACCTTCCTTCCTCAACTCCTTCACAAAGCAGGACCGGCAGCAGCTAATTGCCAGGGGCTGAACCACGCCTACAGAGCCTGTTCCAGGTCCCAATGAACCATCCTCCTTGCTCCTTCTGCCACAATTCAGAGGCTCTTGACACAAAACGAGTACAGTGCTCAAGCCAAGCAAGACTAACTTTTTCCTCTCTTAAATGGCACTCCTTACCACTTCAAAAACACAAAAAAACACAGGTCCATAGCACCTGCTCTTGGGCATCATAATGTATGTGTAGCCAAAAGAATGAACAGTTTACCCTGACAAGCCAATGCCTTTACAGTACTGCAGGCATTTCAGGAAAACCCAGAGCAATACATGACAATTTCTCCCAACTTTAGATACAGAGCTACTTGACCTACCTCGATGAAAACAGAATGGACCAGAAACCATTAGTGATGGTCAGTCAGCACTGAGTAGGATAAGAACTATAGTGCATACACATTCTTCAAGTATTCCTTGTGGATTAAACAGAACTCTGAAGCTGTCTCCTCAAAGAAACACCTACCAGTTAAGTACTTAGAAGATACAGGTAACCTTACCACCTTCCACAGTTTTCCATGGCTTTGAGGCTAAAGCACTAAGTAAGCTCTTAAGCAAAGCATGGAAGGTCTAACAGACTGCCCTATCTTTAGCCACGCTTGCAGTCCTCGTGTGAAGTCAAAGTCTGCAGCACTACCTGCAGCAAAGACCCACTCCTGCTCCCCAGTTGGTATGCAGAAGTCCTCCACGACCACCCACTCTATTAGACCACAGAGCTCTGGAAATTCTGTTCAGTAACGACAATTTGTAGCCACTCCCCAATACAGGTAAACAAGAAAAAGAAGTCTCTAGCCGATCCAAACCCAGGGTCTGCCTCCCAGCACGCAACTGTATTCAGTAAAGCCTGAGTTGTGTTTTCACTATCTCCCAAAAGACTGTCTGGTATAAATCTACTGTAGCTTCAGCTTTACTGACCCATCGCTAATGCCATCGGTCCTACTCAGCCTGGGCTGCCTTCTCCCGTGTCCTTTGCAAACTATCATTCTTCCCCTTTCTGGACACACATCTTCCTACCAACCTGCTGGGCTTTCATTCTTAGCACAACTGTCATCCCAGCTCACTCATCACTCATGCCTTCTACATGGTGTTGTCATCTGCCTTTCAAATCCTCGTCCCCCCAGGTCCTGCCTAAGGAGTAAAAGAGTTCCGAGAACAGACTCTGGATGAAATCACACTGCCCGAGTCAGATGAGCAAGCTGGGTGGCTGGTCTTTTTTTCTCCCTTGAGTTTCTTCTCTCTAACAGGGATAGTAACAGTACCGCATAGACTTGTTATGTGGCTTGAGAACAACAGTCTGTAAAGGGCTCAGAATAGCACCTGGTACACAGGAAGTATCAGTGAACATTAGCTGTTGCTGTTAACACCATCATGTTAACAGCCATCTCAGTTCCCACACAGACAACTGTTGCTTTTAACAAAATCTCAATCAATAAAGACTCAAACCTGTTAGTTCAGAGGCAGAGGAAGCACCAGCTGACCTTCCTCCTTCTCCTCTCTCCTACTCAAACTCAGTGTCCTCGCTTCTCTTCCCTCTGTGTCTCTCTATCCGTCCATCTTACTCTCTATGGTTTTTTCTTAATTTTTGTTTACTTCCTGTCAACGGTCTGGTCCCTCTGCCTCTAGAACTATGGTTGACTTTATTTACTTCTGTTTAGAATATTCAAGCAGACAGTTCTGGGATGAAAGGTGTGTGCTAGGACTGAGCCACACCACAGCTAAAAGCAGGTTCCCAGTAAACAGTGCACTCGGGTTCACAGCGGGATCAACAGACAACTCACTGATGCATCCTGTGAGGCTACTTCCTGTGGTTTTTCAACCCCTTGTCTCCACTAAACCTCGCCATATGCTCCAACAACATCTTCCACAGCTGTGCTTCAGATCCTGTCACCACCAGAACTTCTACAACCCCAAATCCTAAATTCAAATATCCTATGCTCTGCATATGGCCTCTTGCCCTTCCCATAATCACTGTTCCTGGCTATCTGCTTGGCCATGGAAACTTCCAAATGACAATCTTCTGTATTCTACCAGTGAGCCCAACCTACCTTTGCCTCCTTTCGTATCTTTTTTATTCTCTGTCATCCACTCTCTTGAAAACCTTAATTTCCATGCCCCAATTTCCTTTTGCACAAACCACCTAGCAAATCTCCTAACTTGGATGAGTCAAACTACCAGCCTTTTCCTGGCAGGGTTGCTGGGAGCTACTGAGAAGAGGCACATGACTGGAAAGATCAGCACACTACTGTACGGTCTCCATCTTCAAGACTACTTAGAAGGAAGGCTTCCTATTTCCTTACCTAGTTTGCCGTCTTCTATCTGTCACAAAGGCTACTTCAGACCCTTGCCACTCTCCCTAAACCCCTGATCTTCCTGTCTATTGCCCACCTACCCCTACCCTACCTGTTTCTGCTTCCATTTTCCATAATCTACCACACTTCAGAAGAACCAAAGAATGACTTAAGACTTCCTTTAGCAAACCTATCAATATTCACTTTAGTTATATCCATGAAATTCTTCCTCCATATCACAATGAAGGAGGTATCCTACTTATGGCTAATCCCATGGTTAAGACTACACCAATGCTCTGTATTATTCTATATTAACCCCCACTCCTACCCATCCTGTCAGGCAGAGTCTCTAAGGTATGGTCGCTGGACCAGAGTACTAGTGTTCTCTGGAAACTTAGAAAATCAGATCTTAAGAGTGGGGCCCCACTGGATTGGAGCCCAGTGACCTGTTTTGAACATAGCCTTCAAGTGAAGTTGATGATGCTAAAGTCTGGGGATCCCATACCTAAGGGAATTCTTGGTTACTCTCTTTCCTGTATCCTTCACTTACTTTGATAGTAAAGCATCTCTCTTGTCTGGGAGGCAGAAGCAGGTAGATCTCTGTGAGTTCAAGGTCAGACTAATATACAGAGTGAGAGTGAGTTCCAGAACAGGCTCCAAAGCTACACAGAGAAACCCTGTCATGAAAAACCAAAAAAAAAAAAAAAAAAAAAAAAGAACATTTCACAAGATAAAACCCACCTGGCGCCACTGTTGGCCCAAGAACCTACCTATAGCAAGCCAGGTCATAGGCCCTAGAGGAGAACTACTGCTTTCCTGCTAAGTGGACACAGCATTAAACTAACTCCTAATGACTTAGCCCCACACCCATAGATTAGTGCACCTCTCATCAGAGAAGCTTCCATTTGCAGTAGGTGATGATTAACTCAGACTCACAACTAGGTGCACAGAGGAAGAAACTGCAGAATGTTCAAGAATGTTCAGCCTTTCAACGCAATGCCCATCAAAATCCCAGCAAAATTCTTCAAAGACCTCAAAAGAACAGTACTCAACTTCATATGAAAAAGAAAAAACCCCAGGATAGCCAAAACAATCCTGTACAATAAAAGAACTTCTGGGGCTGGAGAGATGGCTCAGTGGTTAAGAGCATTGCCTGCTCTTCCAAAGGTCCTGAGTTCAATTCCCGGCAACCACATGGTGGCTCACAATCATCTGTAATGAGGTCTGGTGCCCTCTTCTGGCCTGCAGACATACACACAGACAGAATAATATTGTATACATAATAAAGAAATAAATTAAAAAAAAAAAAAGAACTTCTGGAGGCATCACAATCCCTGACTTCAAACTCTACTACAGAGCTACAGTACTGAAAACAGCCTGGTACTGGCATAAGAACAGACAGGAGGACCAACGGAACCGAATAGAAGACCTGGATATCAATCCATACATCTTCCAACACCTGATATTTGATAAAGAAGCAAAAATATCAAGTGGAAAAAAGAAAGCATATTTAACAAGTGGTGCTGGCATAACTGGATATCAACATGTAGAAAAATGAAAATAGACCCATATCTATCACCATGCACAAAACTCAAATGGATCAAAGACCTCAACATAAAACCAGCCACACTGAACCTTAGAGAAGAAAAAGTAGGAAGTACACTTGGACACATTGGCACGGGGAACCACTTCCTAAATAGAACCCCAGCAACACAGACACTGAGAGAAACAATTAAGAAATGGGACCTCCTGAAACTGAAAAGCTTCTGTAAAGCAAAGGACACAGTCAACAAGACAAAACGACAGCCTACAGAATGGGAAAAGATCTTCACCAACCTCACATCAGACAGAGATCTGATCTCCAAAATATACAAAGAACTCAAGAAATTGGACACCAAAAGATCACATAATCCAATAAAAAAAATGGAGTACAGACCTAAACAAAGAACTCCCAACAGAGGAATATAAAATGGATGAAAGACACTTAAGGAAATGTTCAACATCCTTAGTCATCATAAAAAAAGCAAATCCAAACAACTCTGAGATTCCATCTTATATCTGTAAGAATAGCCAAGATCAAAAACACTGATGACAACTTATGCTGGAGAGGTTGTGGGGTAAAGGGAACACTCCTGCATTGCTGGTGGGAGTGCAAGCTGGTACAACCCCTTTGGATGTCAGTGTGCTGATTTCTCAGAAAATTAGGAAACAACCTTCCTCAAGACCCAATAATACCACTTTTAGGTATATATCCATCCAAAGGGTGCTCAATCATGCCACAAAGACATGTGCTCAACTATGTTCATAGCAGCTTTGTTTGTCATAGCCAGAACTTGGAAACAACCTAAATGACCCTCGATAGAAGAATGGATAAGAAAAATGTGGTACATTTACACAATGGAGTACTACACAGCAGAAAAAAATAATGACATCTTGAATTTTGCAGGAAAATGGATGGAGCTAGAAAACATTTTTTTAAAGATTTATTTATTATGTATACAACTTTCTGCCTCCATTTATACCCACACACCAGAGGAGGGCGCCAGATCTCTTTACAGATGGTTTGGAGCCACCATGTGGTTGCTGGGAATTGAACTCAGGACCTCTGGAAGAGCAGACAGTGCTCTTAACCACTGAGCCATCTCTCCAGCCCTAAAAAACATTATTTTGAGTGAGGTAACCCAGACACAGAAAGACAGTTATCACATGTACTCACTCATAGGTGGTTTTTAAACATAAAGCAAAGAAAGCCAGCCTACAAACCACAATCCCAGAGAACTTAGACAACAATGTGGACACTAAGAGAGACTTACATAGATCTAATCTACATGGGAAGTAGAAAGTAGAAAAAGCCAAGTTCTCCTGAGTAAATTGGGAGCATGGGGACCTTGGGGAAGGGTTGAAGGGGAGAGGGGAGAGTCAGGGAGGGGAACAGAGAAAAATGTAGAGCTCAATAAATATCATGGAAAAAAAAAAAGAATGCTCAGCCTTAGATGGAACATATACACTACCCTGTCCTCCAGAGGCTCAGAGACAAGGGGAAGGAAGGCTATGAGCAAGATGCAGTGGATGACTATAAGGAAAATGTGTCCTCTGGACACAGCAGGGCAGCTGCACCTCTGAACCCACAGTGCGGAGAGGAGAGTTAGGCTCTAAGTTCCACCCCAGCCAAGCACTATTGGCAATTATTAGCTACCGGGAGAGAAAAGGTCAGTTTTCTCTAATAGTATAACTCCTGAGAAGTCACCCATGCTCCAGTAGAAGGTCACACATCAAGAATACCTGGGGGCTGGAGAGATGGCTCAGCAGTTAAGAACACTGACTGCTCTTCCAGAGGTCCTGAGTTCAATTCCCAGCAACCACATGGTGACTCACAACCATCTGTAATGAAATCTGGTGCCCTCTTCTGGTCTACAGGCAGGATACTGTATAAATAAATAAATATATCTTTTTTTTTAATAAATCTTTTTTTAAAAAAGAATATTTGGGCAACACAAGTGGGACTTGATAGATTTTTTTAAGGGCACAAAGTTGGGCAAGCAGGAAAGTGGGGGTGCATTGGGGATCAGTCAGGGGGGAAGAGTGAATATGAGTGAAAACAAATGAGATGAAATCCTCAAAGAACTGATACAAAGTTTAAAACAGCCTGGCCGTGGTGGTGGTGGCGGCTGCGGAGGCAGTGCAAAAGCAAAATAGTGATGCTGAGACTCCAGATATGGCCAAAAAAAAAAAAAAGCCAAGTGCTTCCTTCGACGTGAAAATGTGAAAGATCTCAATTTAATAAGGAAAAAAAAAGATAAACTGAGGGTGCTATTATAAAATCTACATTAAGAATAAAATGTCAAGGAAGGCAGTGGTGGTGCATGACTTTAGTCTCAGTAGTCAGGAGGCAGAAGCAGATGGATCTCTCTGAGTTTGAGGCCAGCCTGGTCCACAAAGGGAGTTCCAGGACAGCCAGCATTACACAAAGAAACTCTGCCTTAAAAACAAAAACAAAACAAAATAAAATAAAAAACAAACAAAAAGAAGAAAACGGCAGGAGTCAGAGCGATAGCTCAGCAGTAGAATATTTGCTAAGGACCAGGGTTTTATTCCCAGCACCCACACAGTGGCTCACAATTGTCCAGAACTCCCATTCCAGGAGATCTGATGTTCTGCTCTGACCTCTGTAGGAACCAGGCACAGATGTGATATACACACATACATGCAAGCAGAAACTCACACAAATAAAAGAGTCTTTAAAAAAATAATAACAATAAAGCCAGGCAGTGGTGGTGCACACCTTTAATCCCAGAATTTGGGAGGCAGATGGATCTCTATGAGTTTGAGGCCAGCCTGGTCTCCAGAGTGAGTTCCAAAGCTACAAAGAGAAATTCTATCTCAGAAAAAAAATAATAATAACAAGGTGATGTCAGGCAGCAGTCTGTCCAGAGAACCGGTACTAATTTCAAGGGTCTACTGAGGTCCTGAGAACATCCTTCCCTGGGATGAGGGAAACTGCTGTCTTTCCCTGCTTAAAGTCCTGAAGGACTTCCCACTGCTCAGTGATAGAGCACGTGCCTAACATGCATAGGGTTAGGTTTTGTTAACGCCATAATCACACACTACAGAAAGACACAGACTATGTCTTACACACCTTCACACTTCTAGTGCTTAGAGAAGTACTTCTCACTGACGGTAGGTTTCCATAAATGGCCGTGGGTACATTAAACCAAGAGCAGTCATCTCTAATGCTTCAGTTAAAGGTTTTCCTAAACAGTAAAGCTGGCTTCCTATCCCAGGCCTGCTGCTCATTAGTTGCATGAGGCAACCTGCTTAACCTCTTTGGGCCTCAGTTTCCTCACTGGTAGAACAAGGCTAATAATACCTATTTGGAAATATTGCCATGAAAACTAAACAAAATGACACGGTACAGTGATCAGGACACACAGTGCCTGGCAAGTAGTAGCCTCCCCACTCAGGTTTCAACTCGACAGAGACAACTAGGACAAAACAAATACAAAAATAAGTCACAGTAATCAAGGCAGACCGAGCACAGAATGAGTCATTCCTTTTAATCATTTGCCCAGGAAGATCAACAACGAGGAAACATAATAAGCAGCAGAATAAACTCTACTGGTAGCATGTTCCTTAGCATATAAGTTGGTGAGAATTCCCCCCAGACACTTCTAAGCTGATAGACTTCCTGCATCCCAGCCCAGCAGGTCAGATCTTGGTCCACAGTACCAGGTATAGTTTATTCAAACTGGAACAGAATCCAGCTCATAAGGAATGTGTTTATAGGCAGGGGATGGAGGAGGAAAACTGACTGCAGCTACATCAATCGGCTGTTTTGCTATCTGGCAGAACACACTGCAACGCCATTGGTAGAGACTCACACCCACACAGCTGCACTTACCTGTAGCCAAGAACCAGCTTAGAATAGATAAAGAGCAGTTTTTCTGCTTTAACCAAGCAGCTGTCAGACTTGCATAAAATGAACATTCTTAGGAACTAGGAAGAAATACCGCCCAGTTTTCCACATACACTAGTGGGGCCTGTGAGCACTGGCCACAGTATCAGTTCCATTGCTCACGCAGGAAGTGAAAGAGTAGATTTAAGTTCTACTCCCTGGGAACCTGCTTACCTCTACAGAGGCGCTGGGACTCACAGCACCTGCTTCCTCCGAGCCATTCAATTGAGAATGCCGCACCGCTCCAGGTGGTGCCACTTCACCGAGATGATCTCTCTTCTGACGAGCCCTGGTTAAACTCTGATGGTCATCAGAGGACACAGCAAGGGTGAGGGGAGACCTGGCGAGGCTCTGCCTCCTCCAAGACGTCCTGCCCCAGCCCAGCCTCAGGAGAAGTGGCTCATCATCTTCAGGTAGAAGGCCCAAGCCATTTGCAGTTTGGGATTTTTGAAAAATTATCACCATGGAATTGGAAGAGTCTGTCCTAAAAGGCTGGCAGCTTTGGGGCTTGCTGCAGTCGGCCTGAAAACACATCCCGTCCAGCCACCAAAGAGCATGACAGGCAGAGTCCTGGCAGCAGGCAGCCCAACAAGCTTGGAAAGACAGGCTTCCTTTAAGAAGCCAAAGGTGATTTTCTCCCCCAGTTCTCAAGCCAACTCCATAGAGTGTCTTCCCCTGCTGGCATCTGCTCTCATTAGCATCTAAAAACAAAGAATGAAAACGCTTTAGGATGAAACCAGATGAGATTACTCTTCCTTACTGAGCTGGAACACCAGCTTTTGGGGCTGTTTTGAAGACAGGTTTGTTTTATTGAGACAAAATCTCACTACATACCCTAGCTGGCTGGAACCCATTACTTAGACCAGGCTGGCCTTGAACTCACCTTGCCTCCTGAGTGCTAGGATTAAAGGTGTGAACTGCCATGCTTGGCTGAAGACAGGTTTTTAAAAGATAAGAAAATCGTCTATTAAATAGAACAGAGGGAAAAAACATTTTATGATTTAGGATATTTTAGTTTATAAGATAATTGTTCCACATCCATGGAGGAGGTTCCATTCTCAGTGAATTTCTGTCATGTAAGGCCTTTACAAAGAGTCATAACTTATGAAACAAAATATAGAGCAAAATTTTAAGGACTGTTCTGATGAAAGGGCTTGGCCAGAGTCCCCAGACTTGACCTTCTACTTGCCTCCAAAGTGTGTCAGAAACAACGGGGCTAAGGGACCAAGAAGTATAGGTAGATGGATACGCTGTAACATTTTCTCTACTGAACCACCAGCAACACAAGCTAAGCACTCCTGACCGCATGAGGTAACACACAAAGGTATTTTCTAATCAGCTATTTGCCAGTCACGTGGCTTTGCATATCATTTCATCAGCCAAAGTAGTGATGAAAATTACCAAAATCAAGGGGGAAATATCCTAGCTGGATTATCTTAATGACAAGCCATACCATTCCAAATAAATCAATGAAAACATGCAATAGTGTTCTCCTGTACGTAATCTAGATAATAACATGATCCTGGATTCTCACTTGAACTATTTCAGGCATGAAATTGATCTTCTTGATCATTGCCTCTGATGAAATCTGTTCTAAATGAAAGTTGTTGTCTTAGTCAGGGTTTCTGCTGCTGTGATGGAACACTGTGACAGGAAGCAACTTGAGAGGAAAGTTTGTTTCCACGTACACTTCCATGTAACAGTTTATCATCAAAAGCAGGTAGGGCAGGAATTCAAGCAGGGCAGGAACCTGGAGGCAGGCGCTGATTCAGAGGCCATGGAAGGGTGCTGATTACTGGCTTGCTCCCTATGGCTTGCTCAGGAACATAGGCCACCAGCCCAGGAGTATCTCCACCTACAATAGGCTGGGCTCTCCCCATATCAATCACTCATTAAGAAAACGTTCCACAGCCTGGCAAGGGTGGCTCACGCCTTTAATCCCAGCACTCGGGATCTCTGTGAGTCCATAGTCAGCCTGGTCTGTTGCAAGAGCTAGTTCCAGGACAGCCAAAGCTGTTAAACAGAGAAACCCTGTCTCGAAAAACAAACAAAAAACAAACAAAAAAAAAAAAAAAAAAAAAAAAAAGGAAGAGAAAAAACGAAAAGGAAAAGAAGAAAAAAGAAAAGAAAATGTCCCACAGGCTTGCCTTTCCACAGCTAATCTTACAGAGACATTTTCTCAATTAGGTTTCCCTCCTCTCAGACGACTAGTTTGTGTCAAGTTGACATAAAAGTGGTGTGGGACAATTCTGTATTCTGTCAATGTTTTAAATAAACGCTGATTGGCCAGTAGCCAGGCAGGAAGTATAGGTGGGACAACCAGACAGGAAGTATAGGTGAGGGAAGGAGAACAGGAGAATTCTGGGAAGGAAGAAGCCTATTCCTCCCCAGTCCTGTCCAGACACTGAAGAAGCAAGATGTGACCTACCCCGCTGAAAAGGGTACTGAGCCATGTGGCTAGTATAGGTAAGAATAATGGGTTAATATAAGTTATAAGAGCTAATAGAAGCCTGAGCTAATGGGCCAATCAGTTTATCATTAATATAGACCTCTGTAATTTCTTTGGGGCTTACCGGCTGTGGGAACCTGGCAGGACAGAAACCCCAACAAGCAGGCCCTCATGTTACATAAAAGTAGCCAGCACAAAGTCCTCCCTCCACCCCCAGGGCCTCAGACATGTATATAAGTACTCTACCACTGGACTATCTCTTCATCCACTTTTAATCTTTTACTTAGAGATACAGTCTCACTAAGGGGTTCAGGGTGGCTCTGAACTCATTGTGTACCAGGCAGACACTGAACTTGAATCCTTTCAGTCTCCCTAAGAGCTGGATTACAGACCTTCCTGTTTTAATTCAAGCTTACTGTTTCCAAGGATAGCCTTGAGCTCCTGATTCTCTTGCCTCCAACTCTGAGGTTGCAGTCATGCACAATGCCTCTTTAAACTTCCTGTTGACCCATAATAGATGCTCTCTTTCATCAGTTTAACCCTGTCCCTGAAGTTATAATTCAAAAAACATATTAAATGCCAGGTGGGTGAGACTCAAAAGGCAAAGATAAGAGTTGCCCAGAACAAGCCAGCTAGCTGTAACTATGAGCTCTGTTGGATTATGAGACCTGCCTCACAATGAATATATTGAAAGAGTGATAGAGGATGATTCCTGACAACCTCAGACCTCCACATATACTTCTGCAGAAACACATGCAAGCTTATAAAAATGGAAAAAATAAAATGTAAATATATATAAATGTGTGTATGTGTGTATGCTTGAAAAAGATAGGAAACATGCAATAGAATCAAAGCACTGATGAATAAATGCATCTACATACACACAGAACTGAAAACACACTAACTAAAGCAACTGTTCATTGGCCAAAACCAACCTGACTCCCACAAAATTTTCGCTAAGTATCCAACAGGCTAAATGTAGACACTAATCAACTGCAGAATGAAAAGATAAAGGTGTGGGGCTGGAGAGATGGCTCAGAGGTTAAGAGCATTGCCTGCTCTTCCAAAGGTCCTGAGTTCAATTCCCAGCAACCACATGGTGGCTCATAACCATCTGTAATGGAGTCTGGTGCCCTCTTCTGGCCTGCAGGCATACACACAGACAGAATATTGTATACATAATAAATAAATATTTAAAAAAAATTAAAAAAAAAGAAAAGATAAAGGTGGTCTTCTAGACTACTGAGTCACAAGTTCTATGTATGAAAGACAGCCTACCATTAATCTCTGAAAAATGTGAGATACATTGGCACCTAATACCAGACAAGGCAATTTAGAAAACCAGAGGGGAAAAAAAAACTTCCTTAAGAAAAGATGAATAAATAACAATTCTGAAACAAAGATGAAGGAAGTTACCAAAATATTCTCAGTGTCCTTATCCATCTTCCCACAGTCATCTGCAGCATGTGTCTTGGTAAGAGCTGTGCCTACAGTCATTGCTATGATCAATAAATTGTGGCTTAGTGATTTATAAACTTTGCTAAAAGCTGGTATAGTGGCACACACCTTTAATCCCAGCATTTGGGAGACAGAGGCAGATTAATATCTGAGATTGAGGCCACCCTGGTCTACAGAGGGAGTTCCAGGACAGGCAGAGCCGAATATCACTTTTGCAACGAGTATCTCTGTAATCAGGTTCATGTTCCTGTCTGTTGCCTTCAGTCCAGGGAATTGTCCTAGCACAGTTATTATAACTGGTATTCGAGTAAAAATCTGGCATCTATTGCCAGACAAACCAGCCTCAGATAATCCCTATGCTCAGAAGAACAGGTCTGAGCAACACATAAAGAAATGAAGAAGTCTTTTGGGGAAAGGATGAGATCACCCTCTGTTTTCTCTGCCTAGCTCTTAGAAACATGAGGCTAACAGACACTCTCCTGCTGAAGGAGCTACTGAGGAACAGAGGAGAAAGCTATGATGGGTGAGATCTGTATAGAAAGATATTCAAGAAAACATTCAAGCGGAATCTGAATGAGGTGATCGGAGTAACCAGACTGTGGATATGCTATGTCTGCCAACAGGAGAAGATGGTTAGGATTAAGTAGAGTAAGCAGCATTCAGTTGTTGCGGGATACATGATAACACTGTGAACTCCAAGTCTGCATTTGTGTTAGTTCAATAAAATCAACCTTGGGTCAGGAGGTGGAGTTAGCAACTAGTTTACAGAAAGTAATCATAGCAAGTCAGAGGGTCTCGGGAAAACCGATAGGGAGATGTACAGGAAGTAACAGGGAGGGACTTTTGGTTTAGAGCAATGGAAGAGACACTCTCTGAGGTGGTGAAAAGGGAAGGTCAGTTAGTTGCTCCTCAATCTCTCTGAGCTAACAGATTTTCACCCAAGCCTTTGATTCCCAAGTATTAATTGGTAAATAGAATGGTAGAGATTCAGTTAAATGGCAATGGCAGGAGGTGGATCCAGCAAGATATAAAAGTCCCACCAGGCAATGCTAGAGAAGTGAGCCAGGAACTGTAGCCACAGTCAGTAGATGAAACAGCAGTAGACTCAAGTTTAGTAGCTGTGTTGGAAATAAAACATCCAATTTTCAAAAGAGAAGAACACTAACATTTGCAAGGGACCACAAAAGGAAGTCTGGCACATCACTGGATGGCCAGACAGATCCAACGTTTCCAAGAAGAAAATTCCCTCAATTATGAAATAACCAATCATAGGCTCAGGCTGTTGACAGGTTAGGACTGGGATCTAGGGTTCTATGGGGATTCCTAGATAAGAAATATTGGTATAATGTTTGAATCTGGGAAGACAGTTCTTCTTATGTGCATGAACAATGATCACTAACTTGTGACCACATCTCAGTGATTCATCAGTACAAAGAAGTCTAGGGCTAAGCAGTGGTGGTGTACGCCTCTGATCCCAGCACTTGGGAGGCAGAGGCAGGTGGCTCTCTGTAAGTTCAAGGTCAGCCTGGCCTACAGAGTGAGTTCCTCAGTAGTTAGGACTATACAGACCATCTAGTGGTAAGTCTCACTACGGACTCTGGCTCACAGGCTGTAGCTTGTACTTTTGGAAAGACCTGCTCCACACCAACAGGTCTTCCTTCTGGCTTATGGCATGTTTTCCTAAGTTCCTTATAGATCTCGTTTTAGTTGTTTCTCATTTTGAACCACTTGACTTCACTTTTCTTGAGTGGCTGTACAACGTGCCAGACTTCCTTTTGTAGTTCCTTGGGGTGGAGGGTGGGGTCTCTGGAGTTGAAGAGATGGCTCAGTGGCTAAGATCATGTATTGCTCTTGCAAAGGATGAGAAGTTGGTTCCCAGCACCCACAAGGTGGCTGATAACTGCCTGTAACTCAAGTTCCAGGGGACTGAACACCCCTTTCTGACCTTCTAAGGCACTGCACTCAAGGGCACCAACCCATATTCAGATACACATATATACACATAATAATTAAAAATAAAAATAAAATCTTAAAAAAAAATCTCTGGGCCACACTGGTATGTTTTTTCATTTGTTTGTTTGTTTGTTTGTTTTTATTTTGGTTTCTTGAGACAGGGTTTCTCTATGGAACAGCCCTGGTTGTCTTGGAGCTCACTTGTAGCTCAGGCTGGCCTCCAACTCAGAGATCTACCTGCCTCTACTACCAGAGTGCTAAGATTAAAGGTGTGCACCTCGCCCAGTAAGCTTGTGTGGTTTTTGATTTGAGGACTGAAGTGTAAGTTTCGAGTAAAGGTTTGTTTTTTTCAGTTGTGTGTCAGTGTGTGGATGTGTGTTCACTCACAGAGTAAGTGGTGGTCAGAAGACAAACTGATAGAGTCAGTTTCTTCTTCCACAATGTGGTTCTTCCAGATGGAACTCAAGTAATCAGAATTGGCAGCAGGCACCTTTACTTGCTGACTCATCTTAGCATTCTGAGTGGGAATCCTTTTAATATGGTAAAAAGTTCTCATATGTAATTAGGTACCTGCCTATGTGTGTGTAAGTTCCATGTCTCAGGAAACCCTTATCAGAAGAAAAAACAAAAAACAAAAAAACAAAAACACACTATTCTCAGGCTGGAGAGATGGCTCAGTGGTTAAGAGCATTGCCTGCTCTTCCAAAGGTTCTGAGTTCAATTCCCAGCAACCACATGGTAGCTCACAACCATCTGTAATGAGGTCTGGTGCCCTCTTCTGGCCTGCAGACATACACACAGACAGAATATTGTATACATAATAAATAAATAAATAGATTTAAAAAAAACACACACACTATTCTCCCTTTTGTTTTCTATTTTTGTGAGGTATTATTATTATTATTTTAATTATTATTATTGAATGGGAAAATATTGTGACACTCAAAGTTTTGGTGTATTTTTTTTCTAAATTAAAACATCTCTTGTACTTTGTTAAACTTAAGGGAAACCCGTTAGGAAGACCTCAACTTTTATTAGTCATCAAATAATACATATAGGAAAGAAGCCCTATCACTATGTAAATGTGAAACCCCTTTGGGGTAGTCCATCCTTTGCTGGCTGTGTTGAAACTCACTCTGTAGACCAGACTGGCCTAGAACTCACAGAGATCCGCCTGCCTCTGCCTCCCAAGTGCTGGGATTAAAGGCGTGCGCCACCACCACCCAGCTCTTCTTTTTGTTTTTAAAATGCTTATTTTTATTATTTTTAATTTTGAGTGTGTGAGCATATAGAGCGTAGGTCTCTGAAATCAAGTTATAGGCAGCTGTGAGCCACCTGACTCAGATTCTGGGACCAGAGCAAGTGCTCTTAACCTCTGAGCCATCCCTCTAGTCCTACTTTTTTGCATTCCTGGTATTTTGTAGCAGTGTTCTCTTTTCCTGTGATTGGTTTTAGTTTATTAGATTTATTGATTTCTCAAACCACATTTTATTTTCATTGATTTTTTTCCTCTATTGTCTTTTTGTTTGTTTGCTTTTTGTTTCCTTAATTGCTCTTAATGTATTGTTCTTTTTCAATGCTTTATAGATGCATAAATCATTGGTTTTCTATCATAAAAATTGAGCCTGCTGGATTTGTTAGTGCATATTTCTGTTTTTTTTTTTTTCTTCTTCTTCTTTTTTCCAAGACAGGGTTTCTCTGTATAGCCCTAGCTGTCCTGGAACTAGTTCTGTAGACCAGGCGAGCCTCAAATTCAGAGATCCACCTGCCTCTACCTCTTGAGTGCTGGGATTAAAGGTGTGCGCCACCACCACCTGGCTAAGGGGTAGTACACATTTTAAGCCCACCAGTTGGGAGGCTAAGGCAGGGGATCACTGTGAGCTCCAAGCCAGTCTGAGTTACATATAGAGCAAGATCCTATCTTTAAAAGAAAATAAAGTTTAGCCATTAATTACATAAAACACACAAACAAAACAGTATTTTATCATTATTAAATGCTACTTAATGTTGCTTAGTTACTTTTCTCATTGTTATGACCAAATACCTGAAAAAAAGGAACCCAAGGAAGGAAAAGTTTGTATATGTCTCCAGCTGGGCAGAGTGCAGTCCACCATGGAGAGGTATGGTCTGTGGTGCTGATCAGCAACCAGAAGGGAATGTCGGTACTCAGCAGGCTTTCTCCTTTTCCCCTTTTTTATGCAGTCTGGGGCCGGAGCCCATGGGCAATGCCATCTACATTCAGAGGTCTTCAATTCAAGCCCTCTGGAAATACCTTCACAGATACACTCAAATGTGTGTCTCATTAACATGCTAAGTGCTTATTAATCCAATCAAGTTGACCACAGAAATAAGTCATCACATGGGTGGTTCCACTGGGTATCAATAAGTAGAAACACAAGGAAACAGTTCGTCTCCAGCCGTTCATTAGATGAGAGTAAGTTCTCTTCTGCATGATGAAAAGATAATTAACCATTTCAAAGAGACACTAGTTCTAACTTCAGCTCTGAACACCAGTTACTAAAAGCTTAACCTTTGAAGGACAACTTAACTTCTCCAAGATTCAATTGCTGTTGCTCTTAGAAAACAATCTGTGAGAAGAGGGGGCAGGGGCACTGGGGGAGTCAATATTGGATTCCAGAAGTAATGTGGATAAAAGGTGAGGTGAAAATAAACTCCAATTTTAGATCAGTTCCTCTTCCTGCCCACGCCTCCATAGGCTGGCTCTGCTCCCAGGGCTTAGGCAAAAGCAATATTAAATGCTTACAAAAAAGGGCTTACAGTTGGTAGAACCCGAGACTGAAAACTCTTTGCGAACGGCTGGAGCTCACTGTAGGTAGAAACATGTAGAAAGTTCAGCTAGGGTAAGAGCAATAGGCAAAGCTGATCACTGTCTATAATGATGGCAAAGCAAAGAAGACAGAACTCCCATGTGTGTTACCTGGATGATCCCCAAAGCAAGAGGATCTGGAACTAGCAATGCTTATTCTCATTACTCCTCAAAAGGCAGAATTCTAATAAATCTGGCACAAAATCTAGACCTGGTTTCATAATTCCAAGTAGCAGAGTGGAAACTGCAGAATAAATGAATTATTGCCAGGAGGAAATTCACTAAATACTTTCAGTAAGCTGTGAACAATTCTAGAAATATTTAGAAGCACTGCAATTGCCTCTGGCATTCTTAAAACTCAGGCAGGTAACAAGTCTGAATTCAGGAGCAAACTTGGAGACTCCACTGACTGGCAACCGCACAAAACACCCACTACCTCAAAAGCCACATTGAGAAAGTACCCAGGGAATTGAACCAAATCCATCATACTGCATCCAAAGGGAAGGGCTATGGTGGTGGAAATAGGAATAGGGACTGGAGTTTCTTCAGAAAAGAAAAGCCCAGAGCAACTGCTAAGTTCTTCTGTGGGGTGGGGTTTTCTGCAGAAAACAGCACAATGAGGGCATTTTATAGGTAACATCTGCATATTTCAGTGAATGTTTAAATTTATCAGAGCTAGCTGGGCAGTGGTGGTACACACCTTTAACCCCAGTACTTGGGACATAGAGGCTGATGGATGTCTGTGAGTTCATGGCCAGCCTGGTCTACAAGAGCTAGTTCCAGAATAGCCAGAGCTGTTACACAGAGAAACACTCTCTCAAAAAAAACAAAACAACAACAACAAAAAATTGTCAGAGCTAAAATTTTTATGAAGTCTCATGATTCTGTAACAATGTATAGAATTCATCGACTGTTTTCCCTTGGACCTACTAATGAAGAAGCCTTAAATTTGGTGCTGAGCCTGTGAGCTGTGTGTGGCTGTATACCATCTCCCTTCCAGCAGTCATCGTCAAAGGTACGCTGCATCTCAGCCAAGATGGCCACCACAGAAAACTGGGAAACACAGGCACACTAATAGAACTGCTCAAAAACCAACATAGGGGCACGCCCACCTTCCTTTTGCTGTCAGGATATCTGTTACCTGCACACCTACTGATGAACAAATACAAAAAATGGTGCCACATTCCTCCCCGCACCAGTGTTCTTCTGTAGAGCACACTCAGAAGGCCAGGCAGGGGGTAACAAATCCTTCATAGGGTGCAATTAGGTATTATGAAGTTTGGAAAAGGCCAGAGTAATAACCATTGCCCCCTCTCCTCTTTCTCAAAAGGGCCAACACTTATTCCCTCAACTGCACACGCCAGACTGGAGGTAGCAGCTGCCTCACAAAGCAGTCCTTTTAAAAGAAAATAATTACTATGTGCTGCCTTCGCTGTGTGCCTAGATTGTTAAGAGCACAGTTTGTTAAATGTTACGGTGTAGGTAACTTGCTGAAACTAAACTCTCCGCTAAACAAGTGTTACTAGGCTTTGATTCCTTTCCTTGACTGCAGTGTTTCCATGTTCCCATAGGCCGTTATGAGAAACTCCCTAGGACACAGATGCCCGGCACATATGTCTTTGCTGCTATTTACATTAACTCTGATGATCTGTAAAATGAAAAAAAGGTTTCCACAGTTGGAGAGCTGGCTCAGTGGTTACAAGCACAGGCTGCAGCTAGGTGGTGGTGGCACACTCCTTTAATCTTAACACCTGGGAGGCTGAGGCAGGTGAATTTCTGAGTTCCAGGCCAGTCTTGTCTACAGAAGTGAGTTTTAGGACAGCCAGGGTTACACAAGGCAACCCTGTCTTGAAAAAGAAAAAAACAAACAAAAAAAAGAGCACTGGTTGCTCTTCCAGGAGACTCAGGTTTAATTCCCAGCACCCTCTTGACAGCTCATGCTGTCTGTAACACCTCATTTCTTTCCTGGATGGCCTCTCTTTATCCATTTCATGAAGTCTTCCTTCTCTAAGTGCTGAGCTTGTACCTTGTAGCTTTGGATTCACAGGCTTGACAGACTCTTGACAGTAGACATTCATAGAATCTCCTTAGCTTTTAAAGTTCAGCCACTGAACTTTAAATAAATAAATTTGTTATTTTAAGAGGTAAAATGGAACGGAAGATGTCACCTCCAGTATGGACCACTTGGGTTTGAGTCAGGTTTCAATGCTGATTAATTTTCCTGGAAATAAGTTTTGAAGTTAGGTGTGGTGATGCTGCCCACAACCTCAGCACTCAGGAAGCTGAGACAGGAAGACCTGAGCAAGACTCTGTCTCAGAGAAAGAGAAGGAAGGAGGGGAAAGGAAACTGAGGGACACAGAAGCACGATGAGTTGTGTAGCACAAACCTGAAGACATGCTAAGTGGCTGAAGAGATCACTGAGCAATGAGCCAGCTAGGAAATGGGCTTCTTTGTCAAAGCCCTAAGCTGGAAAGTCCTTTCGCATCACAGAGCAATTCTGTGTCTGTGAAAGGACCAGCCAAGTTTCAGTTCCTTGAGCCATCTACTTCAAACCACTCCACTCCACTTCAAGATGCAAGAGGTTTTCACCATGGAAACTGCTGAACAAAATCAACAGTGGAGAATAGCTTCCTAGTTCACCTAGGCAGACAGTCATCCACCACTTTGACACCTGGTCCACTACCTTTGAGTGACACGGACAAAGAAGATTTAAAACAACCCAAAGTTCTGGCCACCTAAGCGAAAACGTGGGAACCATTCTATCTCAATTTTAATTCAGCTTCTGACTGCTACTAATAAATGAAAAGTTTGCATTAATTGGATATAGCTGTCATTATGTTTCAAAAGGCCCATCTGTCAAAGTTTAGCCCAGAGACATTTCTCACAACCAAGTGTTAACAGAATCACTGGTATAGCTGAAAATAGTGCTCTTACCATAAAGTCACCTGCTCAGAAACAATCCAGTCATCAAGAGCTTTATACTACTTAAAGGCAGATTAAAACATGTACTTAAAAAAAAACAAACTGTAACTGGGGGTTACATTGCTGCATATGATGTACTCAGAATCCTGCTTTGCTTCTTCTCCCACCACTTTATGACTAAAAGACTCTCAAGAGAATGCTGTCAGCGAGGAGAGCACGCCTCCAAGCCACAGCGTGAAGGAAGCCCACACCTCTCCATGTAATGCTGCCTTTGTACTTCAAAAAGCACAGGTATCAAATGATAACAGATAAGCTTTGGTTTGTATAAAAAGGGGTAGGCTCTATGAAGGAAAAAAAATACAAAAAACCAAAAGCATCTAGATAATGCCTAGGATCTAGCAATTTCCGTGAGTTCCCCTGACAATGACATTGTTAAGATGTTGCAGTTGATTGCTGTCTCTGACTGCAGCTATTATGAGCTGATAAATTATTTGCATTCAACTACAATCACACCAACCTCCTCTGAAACCCACACAAAGAACCTTGAATCAGAGCCCTGCTTTGTTTTGGAGAAGATTTTTTTCCCCCACCCCTGGTTTGTTTTCTTATTTCTAAAGAAAAGGTCATTTAGAAGCCTACAGCAGAGACATACAGATTAAATAAATTAGCAATAAGCATGAAAGGAAACAAGGAAAACTATAGCTAGCTATAAAGTGTTATTTCAGCAGGTATGGCGAATAGAGAAAAAGTTTGTCAGTTTATCCACTGAAAGCCTCTCTTTTTGCAGCATTATGTAAGTGTCATAAAAAATTAAAAAAATAAAACATCTGCAGTAAGCTGAACTGGGACATATGAGGACTCGATACAACTGAGCTCCCAAACTTAAATATCTCAAACCACTTTTTGCTTATAGCAAATGAAGTGCAGAGCTGCAGATGCCGTCTCATCTGTGTGTAAATGAAAGCGGAGCCGTGGAGTAGTCAGTATTCTTAGAACTTCTGAGAGCCAGTTTATTTAAATTAAATCAAAACCAATCTGTATCTGTACAAAAATAATTTTCTCAGGGCTCTGACTCTCTAGACGCTACAGAGCTGCAGTGCCCTCCCTCCAACCCTCCCTCTGAGATAACTGAAAAGAGCCGGCCAGACTGAAACCACTTCAGATGGATCCAGGAGAGGGAGGTTCAAAGGAATCAAAATAGCCCATGCCTCACCAGCCACCTGCTGTAGAAGGGCTTGGCTCCTCTCTGCCCTATTCTTTGTGCTCCCACAGCACATCCTGGAATTTTCATGCATCTGTCTTTTCTACTTCTCCTCTGCTTCCATACTGTGAACTCTAATGGCAGGAACTGGGTTTTATTTTAGCCTGGTATAGTGTCCGTTGACCTAAAAAGTGTCCATGTAATAACACTAGTTATTAGTTCTCACTAATTATTTGAATGGCATGTCTTAGAGAAGGTCTGAAGAGATGGCTCAATTGGTAAGATGCCTACTATACAAGCATGAAGACCTGAGCTCACAGCCCCAGAGCCCATATGAGAAGGCCGGGACCTGTAACCCCAGTTCTAGAAGGGGTGCTGGTGGGGAGTCAGGCAGATCCCTGAAGCTCACTTGCCAGCCAGTCTAGAGTCTAATCAATTGATGCTCCAGTTTAGTGAGAGGCTCTATCTCAAAAACCATAGATAAGGCCAGGCATGGTAATAGCATGTGCCTTTAGTCCCAGCACACAGGAGGCAGAAGCAGCAGATCTCTGTTGAGTTTAAGGCCAGCCTGCTCCACATAGTGATTTTTCAGGCCAGTCAGGACTACATAGTGATGACTTTATCTATAAATAAATAAATGAATAAATAAATAAATACTTAGAGACATTAAAAAAAAAGACACCAGGCATCAACCTCTGGCCTCTACCTGCATAAGCACACATGCATATGCACCCACATGCACATATACACACACCCCACACCAAAAAATAAAATTGAAAATAATAAATACCTTAGAGAACTTATTAAAAATGTAGCTGACAGGGACACAGGATCACATGTCTGTGATAGAGTCTTGCCTAGTATGCTAGAGACTCTGAATTCAGTCCTCAGTACTTAAGAAAATTAGGGTATTTCAAGCTTCTAAGTATATCAAACACTCATGAGAGCCAAGTATTACAAATATTAGAAAAGTGTAACTTGATGCAGTGTTGACGTTTATGCCTCGTTATCTGGTATAGACAAGCAGCTTTCAATTTTCTTTTTGGTTTTTCGAGACAGGGTTTCTCTGTGTTGCTTTGGAGCCTGTCCTGGAACTCACTCTGTAGACCAGGTTGGTCTCTAACTCACAGAGATCCCCTGTCTCTGCCTCCTGAGTGCTGGGATTAAAGGAGTGTGCCACCACCGCCCGGCCCTTGACTTCACTTTATGACATATATTTTAATTCATTGTTCTTTATCCTATACCTCCACTTTCAAATTTCATAATTTATATATTCTACTGACAAAAATAAAAATCTGGATAAACTGGTCAAGGCTCTTGACCACTAATTATCTAACGTGAACTCTCTTTAAACACATGGCATCATTGCTGTGTTGAGTCAAAAGAAATTAATTTCAAGATTAAGTCTAGGCAGGGCACTAAAATGTGTCATGTGTCTACAACCTCTCCCCGGCCCCCACAGAAACACATGGAAACCCCTGGAAGTCTGTGGCACATGGGCTCTCACTCTCCACCATTTCTTCCCCACTGATGGAGGCAGCCATGCTCCCAAGTACTTCCCACAGAACGGTGGAGGCGAAACAGCTCAATCAAAAGAGCTTGGGGAAGGAAAGAAGAGAGCCCTTGTCAGAGAAAGACTCCAGGGAGACAAGAGAACTTTTGCTTCTGCCTTAGCCATCCTGGGTAAAGAAACCTGTTCCAGGTCGGGTTTTCTGTGCTGAAAGGCCAAGCTTCCCACCCTTTAACCTTTCACAGAAGGAATGACATTAAAATCCACCTTGTTATTTTAAAGTACCTTGTGAGAAATGTCAGCACAGCAGCTTCTGAGCACACCCGGGGAGCACAGTGGAGGGCAACTCTGAAAGCCAGCAGTGGAAGCTGGTAGAGGGAACATACAGGGAGAGGGAAACTTGGCCGCTGCCATGCAACTGACCTGGCAGGGTACAGACTGCCTACCAAAAGGCAGCTTCCTTTATGCTAATTGAGACTCATTCACACCAGCAGGCCCATTTCCATAGTCTCCAGCTGAGTCAGGTTGCTTTCGGTCAATAAAAACTGCGGGGTTTTTTTTGGGGGGGAGGGGGGCACTTTTAACAGGTAGATAGCAGTTCTCTTAAAACTGTAAAACCTAATTAGAAATGAAGACTACCAAAGTAAACCTAAATCAATGTAAACACCACTCCTCTTCACCAAGCCTGTGAACGGTCAAGTCATTCCCTTTATTACCTACAAGTGAGAGAATTCAGGAGCACACATTTATCTCAAACTCAAATGTGTTGTTGGATTAGAATCAAAGCATAATGACAAGCATTCCTAAAAATCCCTGTCTGCAGAGTGAGTTTTCAAAGGGGAACTGGGCAAGATACTCTGTGCACCATCTTTAGGGACAGTCTCCAGAGCGTCAAACCGGCAGGATTCCTCTGCTTCATACTCTTTAGACGATGCCAGTGATGTTTAACGCCCCACTCAAGGGAATCCCTTCTCATCTTATAGCATTGTCTAGCTTCCCTTTGTGACTGACAGGCCAATTCAGGATGCTGGAGACTTCACCTGAGAAACAAACTTGAAACCAAAGCGACAAGAACATCCTGATGCTGGTAAGATCTTCCAGTATTGACTGTCTACATCTAAAAATGAAGCAAAGACTATACATATAGTTCTTGTCCTATCTCTCCAGATAAATATTCTCACTGCTGATTAGGGGATGTAGGTTATCCAAGGTAAGAGCAAGTAGGTCGAAAGAGAATTGGAGACATGCCTGCATAATTCTGACTGGAGGTATAAAACAAATTGGTTGAACCCAGTGCCTCCTGCATGCTAAAGCAAGTGCTCCACCACTGAGATAGATCTCCAACCTGTTTGCTTTTTGAGACACACAACATGGTTCAGGATCTCTTAAAACTCCACACCAGCCCCAACTTCCCATTATCCCCTCAGCCTTCCAAGGGAATTACATGCAAACGTTACAATGTCAAGCCTCTATCCACATAATCCTCTTTTTTTTTTTTTTTTTTTTTTTTTTTTTTNTTTTTGGTTTTTCGAGATAGGGTTTTTCTGTGTAACAGTCCTGGCTATACTGGAACTTGCTTTGTAGGCCAGGAGGGCCTTGAACTCACTGAGATCCACCTGCCTCTGCCTCCCAAGTGCTGGGATTAAAGGCGTGCACCACCACCTGGCACTATCCACACAATTCTTAACGGAGTTTTACTTTACTAAAACTAACTTGAGGCATCAAATTGCTTAGTTTCAGGTCAGGCATGTCAATCCACACCTTTAATCCCAACACTAGGGATGCAGAGGCAGGTAGATCTCTGTGAGTTAGAGGTCAGCCTGGTGTCCATGGCAAGTTCTAACGTGGCTTGTAAGTCAGATCCTATCTTAATAATAATAATAATAATGATGATGGTAACAGACTAGTTCCCTACATTTCTAGACTTCTACAAGTATACAGTGCTGTCATTGTCATTACATTGCCTCAAGACCATGAGGAAACCTCAAACTCCTATTTTTTTTAATGCATATGGGTGTTTTGTCTGCATGTATGCCTGTACACCATATGCATGCAATACCCAAGGAAGCTAAGAGGAGGGTGTTGGATCCCCTGGAACTGGAGTTACAAGCCACTGTGTGGGTGCTGGAAATCAAACCCAGATCCTCTTGGAAATGTAGCCAGTGCTCCTAATTGATGAGCCATCTCTCCAAACCCAAACTCCAAGTATTCCTTGGAAAGAGAATTCTCATTGCCCAGGGATGTGAAAGATATCAATAGAAAGAAGCTCAATGAGGGCAGAAACTAATCCAGCTCATTACTCCATTTCTAATGCTTACACTAGCTGGCACACAAAAATTACCCTTTTAATAGAGGGAGGGACTAACTCTGCTATCTGCTTCCAACACAAAATCTAAAACTAACTCTAAATCAACTTCAGTCAAAGCAATATCTCGAGCCAGTGTGGTGCTACACATCTATATTCCCAGTGTTGGGGTAAGCAGAGGGAAGACGGTGGCAAGTCCGAGGCCAGCTTGAGCAGCATAGCAATACTCTCTCTCAGAAAATAAGAACCACTATCCTGACCAAAAGACAGAGCCAACATGATCAGGCACAAGATTCTGTGAAGCACAAACACATCATCACGATGAGGGAAGTGAAGCAGGGTGGAGGCCACAATGGTGGTGTGGCAACAGAACACAGCACTCCTTGAGAGGGGGAAGAAGAGTAAACAGGTGGCCTGTGGTGCCCCTCAGAGACATACTACAACCATGAAGAGTGCCTGATAGAGTCCATTCACTCCTAGCCTGTGTAGAAATGAACGGGAGCCTACTTTCTCTGACAATGCAGAAAGGCCACTGCCTGCATTATACTTAGAAATGGAGACTCTGATCCCAATGGACAGAGACGTAAGCCAGCACAGAACTCAAACTTGCTGCTGCTGGGTCACTCTGAAATTAAACAAGACTTTCACCAAATTGAATTTCATGTGAAAATAAATACTACTAACATTTATTGACAGAATCTAAAAATAGGGTGAGCCCTTTGCATAAGTATTTCATGTAATCCCTACAATAACCCTACAAGAGGTAATTTCATCCCTATTTTACAGATGAAGAACCTGATGGAATTTAGCAATACCAGTCCATAAGAAGCCCAGGATGCAGTCAGGCTCGTATGACTCTCAAGCCCATGCTGTTGGCTGATGTCTACCTCTTGCTACCTTATGAACCGGCAGGTGGTCAAGACCAATTGTTTTTTGAGACAGGGTCTCACTATGTAGCAATAACCAGCCTGAAACTTGCTATATAGAACAGGCTGGCTTTGAGCTCACAGAGCTCCACCTGCCTCTGCCTCCCAAGTGCTGGCTAAAAGTGTGGGCCACCATGCCCAGCAAGACCAATCCTTACATCTTTTCTCTGAAACATATCCAGTACTGCCTGCAGTCAACAGTAGCTCTGTGAGCTCAACCACATGGGCTGACTTTTTTTTTTTAAAGATTTATTTATTTGTTATGTACAGTGTTCAGCCTCCAATGCCTGCAGGCCAGAAGAGGGCACCAGATCTCATTACAGATGGTTGTGAGCCACCGCGTGGTTGCTGGGAATTGAACTCAGGACCTCTGGAAGAATAGTCTGTGCTCTTAACCTCTGAGCCATCTCGCCAGCCCTGGGCTGACTCTTATCATGGAAACCTCTGGGTGGAGGATCAGAAAGACAGTTTAAAATGGAGACCCATAGGAATAGTGGTACATACCTATAATCGCAATACTCAAGTTCAAGGCCCACCTGAGCTATGAGATCCTCCTTCTCTCTCACACACATACCACACAAAACAAGTAGATCCTAGGGTTTAGGGCTGTAGCTCAGTGGCAGAGTGGTAGAACTATGCTTGTCATAAGTATGACCCAATACACACAGGCATATTAAATAAACAAACAAAAATAAATCAAGAGCCATAAATTTTAACTCAAATTTCTTGACACTGCTTGGCTGAAAACAGGTGTCTGGGCACTGGTCACATCACTCCTAAGTATATTCCTGGCAACTCCTGACACAATGCTTTAAACTAGCAGCTAATCCAAACACTGAGATTTTTAAAATAACCTACAAAACAAGTCAAAGGCTATTTTTTTAGACCTCACTGCCACCTTATTATTTCTTTTTTTTTTGGTTTTTCGAGACAGGGTTTCTCTGTGGCTTTGGAGCCTGTCCTGGAACTAGCTCTGTAGACCAGGCTGGTCTCGAACTCACAGAGATCCGCCTGCCTCTGCCTCCCGAGCGCTGGGATTAAAGGCGTGCGCCACCATCGCCTGGCCACCTTATTATTTCTTCTCCTAAAAAACCCCCAAGAAGAATCAATTTAAAATTGTTTTTACATTGGGCCAGGTGGTAGTGGTGCACACCTTTAACCCCAGCATTTGGGAGACAGAGACAGGTGGATCTCTGTGAGTTTGAGGTCAGCCTTGTATATAAGACCTAGTTCCAGGACAGCTAGGGTGGGCTGTTACACAGAGAAACATTGTCTCAACACAACAAACCAAACCAAATGCTTTTAATTATGCTAGGTTTTCTGCCAATCACTCCATTTCCTCATCTCTCTTCACTTTACTGCACACAGGTTATTAAATAAGTTCGTTATGTTTGCATAGAGTTTCTAAAGGGCAAAGAAAACCCACCAAAAATACTGTTTCCCAAGCTGAGGAACTGAAGATGACTATCTCTCACTTCAGAATGTTTAAGCCACAGAAAACAATTTCATGTCATCGGTAGAGAGGCTAACTGTGGGAACTCTGACCAGTCTCACAAACTTGCATCAACTTAGTGTAATATAACAAGATCCCTAGACTTGCTCATGCCAGTTAGCTGAACTCTAGAATCAAAAGGCTTCATGGTCTGTGCCAACAGCCAGAAAACTCTCCTTTTCCCAGACCGCCATGCACTCAAGTCATTACCCTACAATCTAAGGAGACGGATTGAGGATTAATAATTCATTTCCTTCCCGTACTGCAATGTAGTTAAGAATATAAGACAGTTGGCAGGAGAAAGTTCCTGCTGAAGGCTCATTGCTGGAAGAGATATTCCATTAGTCATCCACCTTAAATTGGGCACCCAGCACATAGAAGATAAATGGAGGTACCTAAAGGGGCTCCCAAAAATGCTTTTCCCTGAAAATAAGACCCATGCATGTCCAAAATATATCACATTATTTAAAAAGAAAAAAAGATATGTCTTGCTTTTACTGGCATAAGAGGGCTACGGATCACAAAGTATAACAAAAAAGGAATGAGAAAGACAGTGGGCTCAAGACCAACACTGCTTTGGCTCCTGTGCCAGGTACCAGGAACACTCCTGGCATTAGGGACACGTATCTGGGCTCAGGAACACAAGCACAAAAGAACAGAATGGCAACTAGAAAGGAAGAGACTCTTGCTGAGCCTGGAGCCATCTCTGTGTCCCATCTGTGGTCTTTGTGGGTTCTGAGGTTGTTAATCTCTCCATGCAGACTAAGATACAAGATACATGGAGATCAAAGTATCATCTTTATAATACAAATGATAACAGTGGCTGGAGAACATGGTAGGGATGTGTAGCCACAACATTTCTTCTGTTTTCCATACAGAATTAAATTTACTCAGTGAGGCAAATGCAGGATGTCTTGGGAGAAGTAGGCCAGCAAAGTATGGTGGAGCAAGAAGTCCTCAAGCCTGGCCCACTCCACACAATAGGATTCATTTCTAACTTCATGAACCAGAAAGAAAAATCCCCACCATTTGTGAAATGAACTAGACAGAGAAAAGATAGCGACATTTTCTTCCTTGGACATGAAGAACCCACATAATAGGCTGCTTGAAAAAAAAAAAAAACAGAGCAGAAAAGATAACAAAATACAAATGTCCAGAGGGGTGCTATGGTTACTTTAACATCATAACTTATTACCTACTCTACACTACATGCTGGATAGATAACTCTAAGCAAGACAGTTTCATGGAACAGATACACAGTTAAATCATCATAGTAGACTCCTGTTCGTAATCAGGATGGAGGACTCATCACCCCACCATAACTGCCATCTACCACACAGAATATTTGCAACAATCAGCAATAAGGCTGCAGCCCTAAGAAAAGAAAAACTTGAAATGACCCCTACAAACACCCAGTTTTCTGTTAAGAGATGGTTTCTCCACTGTAGCACAAAAAGCTGGAACCTAAGCAGGACAGGGAAGTCTCCCTGATGCTACAAAGCAAAGTTCTGTATTTGGCTGAAAATTGAGGAAGTTGTTGTAAGAAGATGGGGTGGGGCAGCAGTCCAGTGAGAACCAGTCTGAGGTTAAGGACTGGACTGCAAACAATGTAAAGTAAGATCACCAGGTGTTTATTAGATGGAGAACAATGCAGGATTGAGAAGCAAACAGAATCATTAGGGGTCAAGCAGTGCTTAGGGTAGGAGGGAGGCAGGGGCATGCTAGAACTCAGTCCAGCTAGTGTTAAGCATTTATATTACATCATCTGCTAGTGGCGACACAAAAAGAGTTGCTTTACGGGCAAGACCTGCGCCTGGGTTCTCTTCCTAAAGCCTAGCACTACGCACAGAATGCAGGGTACACAGAACAGTGCACAAAGGAGTTCAGACCAGAAGTCTCGGAGTTTGAGAGAAGCTTGTTTATGTGATTCAGAAAACATGAGGCACAGTGATAATGGCACACGCAGCAGGATGGAGCATAAAAGCATGATATGAATGATGATCTTCTGATATGGAGGAGGGAAGAAACAGAGAATGACTCAGATTTCTACCTCAGAATATGGGTGGAGATGCTCTTTTTATGTTTATAGGGAATAAAGGAGAAGAAAGAGAAGAAAAGATCTGGCTTCCGTTTTGACATATTAAGCTAATGGTAGTTATGAGACATCTAGTTGGAGATGTGTGGCATCCAGGTGGCTAGGCAGTTTGGTGCTCAGCAGCAGTGACAGATCTGGGAGTGGTAATCACAGAGCTATCAACTGAAGGAATGAGCGAGATTGCTAAAGTGCGTGAAAGAGTGGGGGGGAGCTTTGAAACAAAACCCTCAATAACAAAAAATTTAAAAGAAAAGCTAAGGAGGGGTTGAAAAGGAAAGTAATTGAAAAGTGCAGACTAGCAAGTAGGAGAACAAAGAAAACGGTGTACTTTTAAGGCAAGAGAAGTCAGGGTCTCAAGAAAATAGGCAAAGCTGCACAGATTTGCAGGAGGGCAGTTTGGAGACAGTTTCTCTGTGTAACAGCCCGAGCTGTCCAGGAACTTGCTTCGTAGGCCAGTCTGGACTCGAATTCACAGAGACCCACCTGCCTTTGCCTCCCAAGTGCTGGGAATAAAGGCATGTGCCACCACCACCTGGCAAATAAATCAATTTTTAAAAAATCTTTTTTTAAAAAAAAAGAATTTCACAAGAAAAGGAGAAATAAGAATCCATCATGTCCAATACCATAAACTAGCAAGCACCTAATACAAATGAGAGAGAAAGAAAAACATAAACAAACACAAACAACAACTTATTGTCATTGTTCATTCTCAACATTAATTTGGCAGGATCCAGATCCACCTTGGAGACAAGCCTCTGGGCAAACTGGTGAGAAATTATCTAGATGAGGTTAATGTGGGCAGTAGTGCCTCATGGGGTACCAGACTGAATGAGTGCCATTACTCTCAGCTTCCTAGCTGCCTACACACGCTGTCCACTCCTTCCCAGCCACCATGATAGGTAATGTATCCTTGAACTGTGAGCCAAAATGAACCTTCCTTCGTAAGAGTACATCTTGTCAAGTGTTTGGTCATAGAAACAAACAACTAATACATCTGTGTATGCAAGGAAACAGCTGAGAAATCCATCACGATCAGCAGACGCCCTCAATAGTAACCACAAATGTGCACAGTCTTAACCTTGCAATTAAAGTGCACGAGAGCCTACTGTATTAAAAAAAAAAATCCAGCTACCAGTGTCTCTAAGAAACACATGTCCCTGGCAAAGATACCTGCAGACTGAGCATGAAAGGATGGGAGTCAATTTATCAAGCAAATAAAAGCCAAAACCAAGTTAGCTTAGTTGTTTTATATCTAGCAAAACAGACTTTAAACCAAAATCAGAAAAGATTTGGGGGTTTTTTGTTTTGTTTTTCTGAGATGATGTCTCACTATGTAGCCCTGGCCTCAAAGTCATGGAGATCCACCTGCCTCTGCTGAGTGCTGGGATTAAAGGCATGCACCACCAACTAGAAAAGATTTTTTGGGGGCTGGGGAGATGGCTCAGCAGTTAAGAGCACTGGTGGCGGTTCTTCCAGAGGACCTGGGTTCACTTCCCAGCACCCACATGGCGGCTTACAACTGCCAGTAATTCTACCTCCAGGGGATCTGACACCTCGCAAAATACCAATGCACAGAAAGTAAAAATAAGTAAATCAAAAAAAAAAAGATTTTTCTAATGTCACTACTATTAAGAAGGAAAAAACATAAGACACAAAAAATATAAATATACATACAACAAATGTTGGGCTCCCAATTAGAACACAAAGCACTAATGGACATGAAAGGATAGATCTTGACAGTAACAGTAAGTGCCTTCAATATCTCACTCTCCTAAGAAGGAGGACATCAAGAGCCAGCAAGATGGCTCAATGGATAAAGGAGCTTGCCACCAAGCCTGACGACCTCAGTTTGACTCCTGGGACCCATGTAGTAAAGTAAACTCTCTAACATTTACATAAACAGGGGTGTTCACGTGCGCACACAAACACACACAGAGATACATAAAGAAATGTAACAAGCAAACAAAAATAGATCATACTGACTAAAAATCAGTAAGGAAACTTCAAGAACCCTGACGGTAGTGGCGCATGCCTTTAATCCCAGCACTCGGGAGGCAGAGGCAGGTGGATCTCTGTGAGCTGAGGTCAGCCTGGTCTACAGGATGAGTTCCAGGAGAGCCAGTGCTACACACAGAGAAACCCTGTCTAAAACAAAGTAAAAAACAAAAAAACAAAGAGAGAGAGAGAGTGAGAGAGAGAGAGAGAGAAAGAAGAGAAGAGAAAAGAAAAACAAAGAAAAGAAAAGAAAAGAAAAGAAAAGAAAAGAAAAGAAAAGAAAAGGAAGTTCAAGGCTTGAGTTACAGCGAAGTTGGCAGAGTGCTTGCCTAACACAAGGCCCTGGCTTAGATCCCCAACCATGCATAAACCAGACATTGTGACACACTTTGCAATCCCAGCAAAAGATGGGGGCAAAAGGATCTGAAGTTCAGGGTCATCCTCAGCTACATAGTGAGTTAGAGACCAGTCTGGGATACATGATAACCTGTCAACAAAACAAATTGTCATTTTTCTTATTCAAAATCCATTTGTTACTTCCCCCATACAGAATAAATATGAGTTCAAGTACTTTTTTTTATAAACAGCTCAATGTAAACTATAAAACAAAACAAAAGAAACTTCTGAGTTAATCTGCACAATAGATCAAGAGGATCTAAGAGACATTTACTGAATGTTCCATCCAAGAGCAAAGTAAAAGTTCTTCTCATCCAACCAAGAGAGCTTTCTCTAAAACAGGTCATAAAGCAAATCTTTTTTTTTTTTTTTTTTTTTTTTTAATGTTTTAAGACAGGGTTTCTCTGTGTTGCTTTGGAGCCAGTCCTGGAACTCACTTGGTAGAACAGGTTGGCCTTGAACTCAGAGAGTCTCCTGAGTGCTGGGATTAAAGGCTAAAAGGCGAGTGACACCACCAGGTGGTTCCATAAAGCAAATCTTAAGAAATAACTTCTATTGCAACACAACACAGTGGAATAAAACGTGAAATAATTAACAAGAAAACTACATGTAGTATATGAATATTTAATTACTGAACAACAGACTCTTGGATGACCAATGGATCACTAAAGAAGTGAGAGAGGAAATTCAGAAGTTTCTAGAAGCAAATAAAATGAAAGCAAAACTTACAGAACGTTTGGGATACAGCAAAGCAGTTCTAAGATGAAAGTTTATAGCTGTGAGTACTTATGTGAAAAAACAGAGACATCTCAAATAAATTATTTAGGTTCTTAGAAAAATAAGAACAATCTAAATCTGAAAGTAATAGCTAGAAGTAAATAATGAGGGTCAAGGCAGAACACAGAGAACCAGCCAGATGCCTATCAAGAGACAAATGGACAAAGATAATGAGGCACATATACACAATAGAGCTTTGTGCAGCCATAAAGAATGAAACTACATGATTTCCAGGAAAGCGGATGGAACTGAGAGCATTATGTCACCAGACCCAGAAAAGCAAATGCTGCCTGTTTTCTTATGCAGAATCTAGATTTTATATATACTATATATATTACATATATATGTGAGTTTTTTTAAATTTCATATATATATGAAAGTGTAAAGGGAATTATCTGGGGAAGGAGAGATGGGAGAACAGGGAGTGAATATAAACAAGATAAAATATGTGTACAAAAGGGTATTAAACTCATTCTGCACACTAAAATATTAAATAAAAACATTAAAATTCTGCTGGGCGGTGGTGACACATGCCTTTAATCCCAGCTCTAGGGAGGCAGAGGCAGGCAGATCTCTGTGAGTTCAAGGCCAGCCTGGTCTACAAAATGAATTCCAGGACAGGCTCCAAAGCTATAGAGAAACCCTATCTTGGCAAATAAAATTAAATAAAAATAAATTATTAAAAAATAGAATTGAAACCAAGTGTGGTGGCTCATGCTTATAATACCAGTACTTGGGAGATACTAACTGCTGCAAGTTTAAGGCTAGTCTGGACTATTCAGTCAGTTCCAAGCGAGCCTGGGCTACAAAAGCTAGACCGTGTTTCAAAGAAACCCCAAACCAGAGCTGGGTACTTAGCTCAGTTACAGAGAACCTACCTAACATGCACAAGCACTGCAGGAATAATGGGAAATGAAAACACTGGAAAAGACAGAATTTGAGCTGGGCCTTGTGACATAGGTTTACAATCCTGGGATACTTAGAAGCTGAAGCTGAGTCATAAGGATGGAAAAGTCAAGGACTATCGGAGCTACAGAGGAGATAATCTGTAGACAGCCTCTCTGAAAAAGATTCGAACTGAGGCTTCTAAGCATGGCAAACAAGACTCCTTATCACCTGGCCACTCCTGACCCCTTCAGGAACTGCCCTTCCAGAAGCACTAAGTGGGGCATGGTTCATCCACATCCTCTATACCTTTGCTCTCTAGTGCCCATTGCCTGGGAATACCTTCTGAGTCATTCAGATTCAATTTTCAAAACTGCTTAGGTGTCAGCTTCTTGGAAAGGACTCCCTTCACCTCTGTGGTTTGAAAGAAAATGCCCCCCAAAGGGAAGGACACTATTAGGAGGTATGGCCTTGTTGGAGGAAGAGTGTCATTGTGGGGGTGGGCTTTGAAGTCTTTTTTTTCCTTAAGCTTCCCTCAGTGTGACTTTCAGTTGACTTCCTGTTGCCTGCCAGATGTAGCACTCTCGGCTCCAGCACCACATCTGCCTGCACACCACCATGTTCCCCATCATGATGATAATGAACTGAACCTCTGAAACTGTAAGCAAGCCCCCCCCCCAAATTAAATGTTTTCTTTGTAAGAGTTGCCATGGTCATGGTGTCTCTTCACAGCAACAGAATCGCCAACTAAGACAGCCTCTACACAAAATGCTTCTTCTCTGGTTCCCGTAGCATAGTGCCTGAATCCCTCCATCCTTTCCCTTAGCACATGCTGGTGTCTGTCTGTTTCTCTCATCAAACTGCGTATTTTTCCAGGACAGGAGCTGTGCTGCACTCCTTGTTATCTGCCTCAATTAGAGCCAGAGTCCTACTAAATTCTCTAATCATTAACCAGGCATGCAATCTCCTTCTCAGAAGCAGATAGGGAAGTTTCTAGAACCAACTGCTACCTTTAGGCTTATATCCTTGTTTTAGGATTCCAAGATCAATTAGGTCTGTGCCCCATGCACATGTAACTTTTCAGATATACCCATTCTTGTTTGGATATGTTAATATAGTTCAGATTTTAATCCCATCTATTGGTTTCAAAGGTATTATGTCTCTTTAAGTTGTCTTTGTAGACCTCTACTTTATGTTGGCTTTAGCTTAATTCTCAAAGGATAATCCCCTTATTGCTAATGTACTTATTCAGTAAACAAATAATTTTATGTTACATTTTTTTTTGGTTTTGTTTTGTTTTTTGAGACAGGGTTTCTCTGTGGCTTTGGAGCCTGTCCTGGAACTAGCTCTGTAGACCAGGTTTATGTTACATTTATATGCCAAATTTTATGCTTGTTTAGAATAATATCTCAATAAGCAAAAAGGCCAGATTTCTGCTCTCAAGAATATGACTAAGCCAGGAGGTGGTAGTACACGCCTTTAATCCCAGTACTTGGGAGGCAGAGACAGGCAGATCTTCCTGAGTTCAACACCAGCCTGGTCTACAGAGCAAGTTCCAGGACAAGCTCCAAAGCTACCCAGAGAAAACCTGTCTAAAAAACAAAACAAAACAAACAAACAAATTGACTGACTACTAAGGAATTTCCAAGTTCTTAGGGTCATCTGATATTTGTTTCCAAATGACAATTACAAGGTCCAAAATGCTATTCTCAAATCACATAGCAGTAAAATTATACATAAAAACTCTAACTCAATAGCTCACAAGGAAAACAGGCTATCTTTTATCAGATAAATCGTAATCATTCATTTTTAGCAGTGGCCTTCACTACTGAGCCCAATGCAGAAATGAAAAGGAGCCAACTAAATGAAGTCAATGGGTACCTAGAAATCTACCAAAGGAGGGACTACTAAGTGGTACCCAGAAATAGGTGGTAACTACAGAATTCCCTTATTTTTGGTTATTTTTGTCAGGAAGAATTCATATAATTCATGAGCTAAATGATAACAGAAAAAAAAAACAAAAAGCATCTTTTATCAGAGAAAAAAACTTAAATGCTTAGGTAGAAGCTGAATAAACACAAGCAGATAAATACCAACTCAGGCTACCTAAATAGGTTTTCACTGATGTCATTTTGTTGCTACATTATCTGGTATATTTTCATCTCTTTATTAAAAAGAAGCAAAAAGAGAAGAAGGAGGAGAAAGAAGATGAAGTTGAAGTTGTTGTTATCCAAAAAATACTGGAAAGTATAGAATAAGAAGAGATCATAAAATATAAACGTTCAGTTATATATCTTATTTTAGACTTCTATTATGTGATTATTTTTTTCATTTCATACCATTGACGCCATAGCAAACATGCAGTTGTTTATCTTGCTTTTACCATTTAGTTCAGGATGTCTCCCCATATACTCATTCTTCTAAAGTAGGGAACACAAGACAGTATCTGTCCTAGTCACTCCCTGCTGCTGTGAGTTCCAGGCTAGCCTGATCTGCATACTGGGTTACAGGACAGCCAAAGTTACATAGAGAGATCCTGTTTCAACACACACATGCACGCACGCACGCACGCACGCACGCATGCATGCACACACGCACAGAAAATAAACAAAAGGATTGCACTACAGTCATGCATCACCATGCCTAGTTTTTGATACATGCACACACACTAAAGCAAAGGTCTTGCTATGTATCTGAGACAAACTCAATTTTATTTAAGTGTGATTGTGTGTCAGTATGCATACATACATGAAGGTGCCAGAAGTTATTAACCACCTGATATAGGTGCTGGGAACCAAACTCAGATCCTCTGGAAGAGCAACAAAAGCTTTGTTGTTGTTGTTTGTTTACCCAAACAGGCTTTCTCTGTGTAACAGCCCTAGCTGTCCTGGAACTCATTTTGTAGACCAGGCTGGCCTCAAACTCACAGATATCCACCTGCTTCTGCCTCCCGAGTGCTGGGATTAAAGGCATGTGGCACCATGCCCCATGCACAACAAATACTCTTAACCACTAAGCCATCTCTCCAGTTCCCCTTAATTCCCAACAAAAGCAATAATTCTTTTTTTAAAATTTTATGTGGGCAAATGTTTTGTCTGCATGCATGTGTATCACTTTTATGCCTGGGACCCATGGAGGTCAGAAGAGGACATCAGATGCCCTAGAACTGGAATTACAGGTTGGTGTGAACCACCATACAGGTTCAAAGCAAACTCTGTGTGCTTGGAAGAGCAGTCAGTGTTCTTAACCACTGAGCCATCTCTCCAACCCCAAAACTCTTGAAAGGGTAGTTAAGAGCCATGAACTTTTTAGATATCCTGATATTTATGCCAAATGTTTTCTGTTCAAATTTTCTAGCACTATTTGAGGGCAGCTCATCTTTCTTAACTGTACTATTTATTTCTTTGTTTTGCGGTATGGAGTTGAACCTAGCGTCTTTTGCATACTAGGCAAGTGTTCTACCACCTGCCCAGATCCCAAGCCCCTAGATATTTTCACTTTATTTATTTATTTTATTTTTATGATTTATTTTTATTTTATGTACACTGGTGTTTTACCTGCATGTACATCTGTGTGAGGGTGTCAGATCTCCAGAACAGGAGTTCTAGACAGTTGTGAGCTGCCATGTGGGTGCTGGGAATTGAACCCTGGACCTCTGGAAGAGCAGTCAATGTTCTTAACCACTGAGCCATCTGTCCAGCCCGATATTTTCACTTTAATCTTCATCAGGCTAAGTTAAATAATTTCTTATCTAAATCTGAAATTCCCCCACAACTCTATTCTGAACCCAAGTGTAAGTGAAAAACACAGAAAGTCTCAGAATCACGTTGTCCTCCCCTGGTGCTCTGACTCTTTCAGTTTCTTGTCATGGTTCTGGGAAAAACAACAACAACAATTACTACTACAACTTGGTCCTCCAAGGACCACCTGGAGCCAGAAGGCATACCGGCAGAAGAGAAAACGAAAACAAGCATCAGCAAACAAGTAGGATCTTGCTCTGTTGTGTGACTTCTTGCTATGTGACTAGTAAGTCACTTTGCCCTTCTCTGTCTCTCTCTGGGTCTCAATTTCTTTACTAATATAATGAGCATAAACTATCTATTTCAGGGTTATCATAAAAATTCAACGAGAAAGTATGTGATGTTTCTCGAAGCCTGGAGGGGTAGGTACACTTCCAAAGAAGTGAGTCTCCCGATGTAATATTACCAAACTAATTACTTCACTCAAATTACCTTACATAGAATAACACCAAGAACTAGTCAACAAAACATCATCTTCCATAAAAAAATATCTGGGTCAGCTTTCTATCAACTCAGTCTCCACCACTATAATCATGCAATCATCAGCTACCACAGCCAGAAAACAAAACCCACAGTCAGTGCTACTAAAATTGCTAAATACAGTAATTACTTGATTCTCAAGATCATGTCGACAACAGAAATCTTCACAGCCATTCAGCACAAGCTGAACAGTTAGCCTTAGCAGCGGTCCCTACAGCAGAAGGCTGGTCACCGCCCAGAGGAAAGGCACATTCAAAGACTTTCTCAAGCTGCTGTTTTCTCACACTCCGTACTTTGCGAGGAACCATGTCAACAAAAACACTGAAAGGGTAAGGACAGAAAGTGGTCTGTTGTTTGGTTTGGTTTGGGTTTGGTTTTTCAAGACAGGGTTTCTCTGTGTATCTTAGGCTGTACTGAAACTCGCTCTGTAGACCAGGCTGGTCTCAACCTCGCAGAGATCCCGCCTGCCTCTGCTTCCCAAGTACTGGGATTAAAGGCATGCGCCACCACTGCCAGGCAAGCAAGGGTATTTTGAAATTTGGCTTTTGACATTTAGCCTTCTTGACACTAACTCTTGACAAGAGGCTCTAAGGTAGTCTTGAGGAGGAAAGTATATTCTGTGAAGTCTATCAACATGGTTCCTTTCTATGAACAACAAGCAGAGCCAGTGAGACTGCTCAGCTTAGCAAGCCTGACCACCTGACTCTGATCCTCAGAATCCACACAGAGGTAGAAGGAGAGAAGGCTCCACAAAAGCTGTCCTCTAACCTTACACAGACACCATTATGGCATGGACATACAGCCTCTCCAAAACTTAAATAAATAAAAGTAAAAAATACAGCTTGTTAAAGTGAGATGTTGCCAGGCATCCCCGGTGGCTCACACCTTTAACATTAAACTTGGGAGACAGAGGCAGGCGGATCTCTAGGAGTTTATAGCCTGCCTGGTCTACATATCCAGGTCCAGGCTAGCCAGGGCTACACAGTGGTACCCTGTCTCAAAACTAAAACCAAATGTGGATCCCTCTAGGAAAGGAAACAAAGCATCATTCCCTGAGCACGTATGTTTACAGAGCTTCACGTGCTTTTATATGTTCTCTCTCAGGTCAAGCTACAAGGCAGATCTTGTATTTCAACAAGGTAAATCGAGAGAGAGGTAAGAGTATCATGAGGTCAAGGCCAGCCTGGTCCACATAAGTGAGATCCATTTTAAAAAGAAAGAGAGAAAGAAAGAAAGAAAGAAAGAAAGAAAGAAAGAAAGAAAGAAAGAAAGAAAGAGAAACCATTAGGTAATGAGCCCTAGGCCTCAGTCATTACATGGCAATGTCCAACTCCAGGACCCCAATCTACCCAACTCTGAAAAGTTTTGTTTGTTTGCTTTGTTTTGCTCATCTGCCTTTATAAAATGTCAAAATGAGGGCTAAAGAGATGGTGCAGCAGTTAGGAGCATTGGCTGCTCTTCCAGAGGACCAGTGTTCAATTCCCAGCACCCACATGGCAGCTCACAACTGTCTGTAACTCAAGTTCCAGTGAATCCGACTCCCTCACAAAGACATGCAAGTCAAACACCAGTGCAGATAAAAATAAAAAATTTAAAATGACAAAATGAATACCAATTCTCCCTTATGAGAAAAAAATCCAATTCTTATCATGATTCCAAAACAAAACAAGCCCAACAAACAAACACCCACCAAAAATAATGACCATTCCTGTCAGCAGGTCGCTTTCCTGCTTTCTGGTAGGTCTTTAAACCGTACCCAGGAATCTGGGATGCTCATTGTTTGAGGGGGGCAGGGCGGAAGGGGTTAAATCTTAAAGCTCAAAAATGATACCTGTTGACAACCACAGAGCGCCGAAGCAGAAGAAAGTATAGAGCAGGTACAGGCTTCTCAGCGGCTTCACTGATGTCTGCCAACAATATCCTGGCAAAATCCAGGAAGCAGGACTTGGCTTGACTCCCAGCCTCTTCTCCATGGCCTTCCAGAGAGGCAGAACCAATACACTAGAAAGACAGAAGGAGATAAAATTATATGCCAAGTAATTAATAATTGATTCCTGGAAATGTGGAATGCTAGAAAATGTGACAGATCAGGAGAAAGAGAAATTTCAAGTGTGTCTTTCAATTGTTCATCCCTGCCAGTAAGTTTTCAGCCCGAGCTTTGGCAGAGCCTGTAATTATCAGTGTAACAACAGAGCAAGAGATATAAAATGAATCTGCTGTGAAAGAGGAACACTTACATTCCACTCTTGTCTAACCTAACAGCAGATCTGTGACAGAATGGGTGAGAACACCAACCTGAGGAAGCAGCTTTGATTTTTCCACTTCGACTCCTCACTGCTCTGTGACTCTGACCAAAGTACTTTGCTATCTACAAAGAGGTTGGACTTCTTCTAACTGATTTTCAAGATGAGTCTCTTCAGGCACAGCAATTACCGTCCAGCTTGCTTCCTGCCCCACCATCATTATCTTACAAGTCTACCCGACTTAGGCTTTTACATCATTTGCTGGCTTCAGATCACTTGCAATTCCTATCTTCAAACCTTGCACACTGCTCCCCACATAGTAAATTTTGTACTGTGCTGGCTACTCTGGAATCTAGTGGCTGTAGGACATACGGGGTAGAGGAGAGGAGAATGACACCGATTTTTCCAGAAGTTTCTTCCCTCTTGGATAAATCTTGACAACATATGAGTTGATAGGGTTTTGAAAAGGCAATTAAAAATCTGTTGGCTAAGCATGGTATCTCATACCGAAGTGCTAGCTGCTTGAAAGATTAAAGAATTGCTTAAATCCAGGACTTCAAGGTCAGCCTAGACACTGTCCCAAAAAAAAAAAAAAAATTTTTTTTTAAATCTTCTGTTGGTAGTAGTGGTGAACGCCTGTAATCCCAGTGCTTGGAAGGCAGAGGCAGGTGGATCTTTATAGGTTCAAGGCCAGTCTGGTCTACAGAGTGAGGTTTTTTTTTTTTTTGGTTTTTCGAGACAGGGTTTCTCTGTTTTTGGAGCCTGTTCTAGAACTAGCTCTTGTAGACCAGGCTGGTCTCGAACTCACAGAGATCCGCCTGACTCTGCCTCCAGAGTGCTGGGATTAAAGGCATGCGCCACCACTGCCCGGCTACAGAGTGAGTTCTAAGACAGCCAAGACTACATCTGTTTCAAAAAAAAAATTAAAAATCTTTCTAAATATTATCCACACCTGGCAAATGACACAAGTTGATAACCCTAGCCAGCATACAGGAACACCAGAATTGCCTGGAATGGATTTCAATGCCAGGAAATGAAGAGACACAAACATAACACTTCAAGCTGAGACAATGTCTTCCGCTGCGCCACAGGCACCTGAAGGACTTTCTTTCTCATTCTCTCCCACCCATTCCTATTTCTAGTTTTTCTGTAATTGTACAAGGAGCGGACGAGAGGTATGTGGCCACAAACACATTCAGAAAGTTTGTGAAATGAAGCCTAAGAAAGCATACCCAGGAACTTCTCTAGCCTCCCAGGATGGAGTGTGAGTATGTGTGTGTGTGTGAGTGTGTGGCCCTTACCCAACCCATTTCTGCCTACCGCAAAAGGACTGGAAACTGAAGGTGTGACTCAACACCTGTCATCAATATCCTGGCAGGTGGGTGGGAAAAGCAAGAAAGAAAGGAATAGGCTTTTGAAAACAGGAGTAATAAACACCGTTGGACTAGCAAACTGGTTACAAGTGCATAAGAAAGGCAGAGGTAATTTCATCTGCACGCCCTGCCATTGACTTGGCTGAAACCTACAATTGCGTATGGGCACAAATCTCTGCTAGGGTCCAGTTTCCAAAGACTTGCTGGCCAGAGTCAGGAAACAACAAAACACCACTAAGATCCAAAGTGTTTGTTATCAAATCAAAGCGTGACAACCCAGAGCGAGAACACACACCCCCACAATACTTGGCAAATGAAAAGCCTCCAGTAGTTCTGGCATTTAGGGCGTTACAAGCACACCCGAAATAAAAGCACTCTGTTGCAGCAGCTGTTCTGACAGAGCAGGGGGCAATGTTTACTTAATGCTTCAGGTTGATGGGGAATGTATCATAGTTCAGTCTGTCGGCTACATACGTGGAACTCCTTTTATGTACACAGCGATAAGATATGTTTGAATAACGACAGAGCACGTCTATTCAGCGGGTGTGAGTAATCAAGAAGAAAGCGTTAAGGGGGGAGGGGGAGGTCTTACATATTTGAGAAAGTTACAGAACAGACTGCCATGAATAGCTTTGCTTATATTTGCAGACACTGTTTTCCAAATAGCTGAAAAAATGAACAGATTGTTCCAGGAGGTCGTCTTTCCAACTTGTTCCTGGTTTCCAGTCTGTTAATCACAAGAAAGCACAAGGAGAGTCGGCTGTGCTTCAACAGCATCTATTGTCGGTCGGCCCCAACCACCAGGAGGTGAAGAGCAGGCAGAGCACTCCTGAAACCCCGCCTGAGATTTTCTACTTTGAGTCCCTTCACTTGGCTTTTGTGCTCACTGCGGCCACCGCAGGACCCTCTGTGGGGCATAATTGTCAAAAATCTCACGGAGGCAGGTTTCGCCAATGTGCCCAACCCCGCCCCCTTTAGCCTGTATCAACTTTTTTTTTTTCCTTTTAACCCCGATGGGGAGATAATCAAACACCAGAGACAGCAACTGAGGCGAGGCTACAGAGGTCGAGGGTGTCAAGACCGCAGCGCCTGGTCTGCCACTCTGTCAGGGAATGGAGGGAGCTGCCTGACCAGGCCGGAGCCCCAAAGCGGGGGTTCAGCTTGAGACTCTGGTACCTGCAAGGCCAGAAGCAGCTGACTTGCCCTGGCCCGTTCAGGAGCGCCACCTCCGGGTACCAACGCCGGGCCAGCGTACCCCTAGGCATCGCCCATCCCGCCTCTGCCCCTCCCCTGAGCTTATGGTCCTCGGCCTGGCAGACAGCCGCCCGGGCCACCTACCGGGGCTCAGGACCACATAGAGGGGTGCCGGCTCTCGGCGGCCTCCGCCTCCTCCCGGTCCATGGGCTCGGAGGCCCCAAACCTTCTCTCCCCTCACGCAGAGGAGGAGAAAGAGAAAGAAGAAAGTGCTGGCTCCCCACCCGGACAGCTCCCTCTTGCCTCAGCCTCCCTGGACAGCGACCGCGGCCGGAAACGCCGCCTCCTCCCACCTCCCGGGGCTCGACCCGGAAACACACTCCTCATGTTGATCCAGCCCTCCCGCCCCCACCCTCCGGAAGCGCAATTCCAGCCGCGAGCCCGGGATGGGAGGAGGGGCGGTGCTGAGGAGAGGACTACGCACAAGCGAGGACGTCCGGGCCCTCAGCCTTTCGTCTCGAGACGGGCTGCACCTTGCCTCCTTTGCACGAGCACCGAGCCCTCAGTCTCGGGCAGTGCCCACAAGTAAGATGGCCGCACCGGAGGCGCCCCCCTACTGCTTAGCGCCCTGCCGCGCCATTGGCCAGGGGGAGGAGTGAGGACAGCGCTCATTGGTCGAGAGCGATGCGGGGGTGGGGGTGGAGCTGTAGCCGTCTGGAGCCAAGAGTGGGCAACGCGGCGTGAGCAGCGGCCCCAGGCTCCCAGAGCATCGCACCCGGAGAAAGACTTCGCCGCTCGGGGCCGCAGCCTGGTGAGCTCAGCCCCCTTCAAGCCCTCCCCTGCATCTCAGCCGGAGCCTCTCCGAGCCGGCGCTGATCGATGCCGAGGCTCCCCAGGGACCCTATCGCGACTCCATCGCGCCATATCGTGACATCCTCGTGCCCTGTCGAGGCTCCATTTTGTCACAGCCCCTTTCAGTATTTATCTATCTATAATTTTAAAATTTGCCCTATCATATTTGGGGGCTGTCCCCCTTCATGTCGTGATTTCGCTGTGATCTCTCCGTGACATCACCGCGCCATCGTGAAGTGTGATCTCATCGCTGCTCTGTCGTTCGACTTCATCAATGTCGTGTTGTGACCTGGCTGCGGCGGGACAGGTGGTGACCGCCAGGATCCCTTCTCCCCTTCTCATCTCTCCATCACAGCAGCCCCGCTTCGATTATCCGGCTTTTGGAGTCTGTTATCCTGAGAGCTACCTGACCCCTCCTTCCTTCTCCAGCCAGTGCCGGTAGCGGGATGGGCAGGGAGAGTACAGGGAGCATAAAGGGTTAATGCTGCTGCTGCTGCTGCTGCTGCTGCTGCTGCTGCTGCTGCTGCTGCAGCTCCAGCTCCAGCTCCTGCTTCTGCAGCCTGTGCCCGAGGGAGGGAAGAGAGAAGGCAGGGAGGCTGCGGGGGCGATTATGAGTCCTGGCTGGAGGGGTGGGTCCTCAGGGGAGTCTTCAGAGCCCTTTTTGGAGAGCTTGCCTTCTCACTTATGTTGAAACCGGTCTACTTTCTCTGAGGAAGGGAGGGGAAAGGAACCCTAGAATGTCCTTTTCTTCCTTGTCAGTGTGAGTCCGGATAATCGAACTTCACCCATGTATGTCTTCATCCCTCCCCGTCTGTCCTCACCACTCACTCCCCATGTGCCTCCTGGAGAGAGATAAAACCCGGTGTCTAGAGCCAGGCGCTGCTGAACAGTGGAGCCAGCTCTTTCCCACGTCTAGATGGTGGGGAGAGCTGTCCAGCTGAGCAGCAGCCGCACGGTCCTCATTTCCCACTTTTCTGGAGGTGACCTTGGACCAGGGTCCCTTCATCCTAAAGAATTTGCAGGTCCAACCTCTTAAAGGGCTCCCCCCAAGGGAGGTCAGTCATGAGGAAGCCACCCTTTCAAATCCACCCTCCCCTCCCTCTGTGCTAATCCCTCCCTACATCCTCCACTTCCACCCCCGCCCCCGCCCCTCCTCTGCAGAGGGATGCTCAGTCCCTCTTGTGTTCACAGTTGGGCAAGGCGGGCATCATGGCCTCGGATTGTGAGCCAGCTCTGAACCAGGCAGAGAGCCGAAACCCCACCCTGGAGCGCTACCTGGGAGCCCTCCGTGAGGCCAAGAATGACAGCGAGCAGTTTGCAGCCCTGCTGCTAGTAAGGACCTGACTGATAATTGGAAGGTGGGAGGGCTGGACGGGAGGGCACCCAGAGAATGGGGTCAGCAAGTCCCCAGGGATATCTAAGTGGTGTTAGCAACCTGGAGGTACCAGAAAGGCCCAAGAGCTCTCTACCTTTGTACTCTTCTCCCTTGGGAGGGAGGGGGGCGGAGGTGAATAAGGCTGCGGCACTGGGACCATGGAGGAGGCTGCCTGGATTTGCTTTCTGGGGCGTCCCAGAGCAGATGGGAGCTGACTCATAGGGTAACAGCAGCAGGTTGTAACTAGTGCAGAGTACTTGAGGGCTGGGGTGGCTTTTCTTGGACCTGAAAGAGTAACAGGATTAGAAGTAACTAGTGACAGGTTCTAGAAGACGGTCAGAGTGGCCATAGGTGTGTTAAAAAGTAAAGCAGTGGTGTGGGTCTTAGCCTGTTAGAGGAACCCAAGCTGGGGACAGCGGAGCAGGAGCTGCAGTGCTGGGTGGGGGGGTGAGTTGGTGTGTGGGGGGTGAAGGGAGGAGGGAGTGCAGCAGTTGCTTGTTTGCCATGGCAACAGGGAGAAGGCTCTGGAGTCAAGGGCTCACACTGCAGCAGAGGAGGTGTTTAGGTGAAACGTAAGGGGAAATGTTTTGACATGCGGAGCAGCGAGACACAGGAGCCATTTCCCGTGAGAAGGTGGCGGAAATGGATCAGAGACTTCTCTGGAGACAAGTAGTTAGGGAAGGACCCTGCATCCCTCGAGGATTTTAAACATGGGTTCTGAAGCCCCTTGCATCCCAGGTTGTGGGCATATGGATTAATGGACTTGACACCTGGTGACCATTTGCCCAAATGACTGGTCAAGGGCCACTGGACCCCCCTTCCATAAGATAATCATAGATGACAGGGATCCCAGCGGTCACACCTGTCTTGCTCCAAGGAGAAAGGAGGATATGGATGAAATGACCCCAGGATGGATCCCATTGCATAACCCGTTGCTGCTAGCCCTCAGTGCCCAGGGAACAGGGAAAGGACAGTCTGTGCTATGTGTCTTTTCATCCTGCTGATGGTGCGTTACCTCCCACCCACCATAGGTGACCAAGGCAGTCAAAGCAGGTGACATTGATGCCAAAACTCGACGGCGGATCTTTGATGCCGTTGGCTTCACCTTTCCCAATCGGCTCCTGACTTCTAAGGAGGCACCTGATGGCTGCCCTGACCACGTTCTCCGGGCCTTGGGTGTGGCCCTGCTGGCCTGTTTCTGCAGCGACCCTGAACTAGCCAGCCATCCCCAGGTCCTAAACAAGATCCCCATCCTTAGCACATTCCTTACAGCCCGGGGGGACCCTGACGATGCTGCCCGCCGTTCCATGATTGATGACACCTACCAGTGCCTGACAGCTGTTGCAGGCACACCCCGAGGGCCCCGACACCTCATTGCTGGTGGCACAGTATCTGCCCTGTGCCAGGCATACCTGGGGCATGGCTATGGCTTTGACCAGGCCCTGGCACTCCTGGTGGGGCTTCTGGCTGCTGCAGAGACACAGTGCTGGAAGGAGGCGGAGCCCGACCTGCTGGCTGTGTTGCGAGGCCTCAGTGAGGATTTCCAAAGAGCTGAGGATGCCAGCAAGTTTGAGCTCTGCCAACTGCTGCCCCTTTTTCTGCCCCCAACAACTGTGCCCCCTGAATGCCACCGGGATCTGCAGGCCGGGCTGGCACGCATCCTAGGAAGCAAGTTGAGCTCCTGGCAGCGCAACCCTGCACTGAAGCTGGCAGCCCGCCTGGCTCATGCCTGCGGCTCCGACTGGATCCCAGTGGGCAGCTCTGGGAGCAAGTTTCTGGCCCTCCTGGTGAATCTGGCGTGTGTGGAGGTGAGGCTGGCTCTGGAGGAGACAGGCACAGAGGTGAAAGAAGATGTGGTAACTGCCTGCTATGCCCTCATGGAGTTGGGCATTCAGGAGTGTACCCGCTGTGAGCAGTCCCTGCTGAAGGAGCCGCAGAAAGTGCAGCTTGTGAGCATTATGAAGGAGGCCATTGGAGCTGTCATTCACTACCTGTTGCAGGTAAGGGGCCATGGGCCTACAGAGGAGCTAGGAGTGTAATGGGGAGATGGCATGCCTTCATGTACACGCTGGCTGATTCTATAGCAGGCACTCTAGGAGTAGTGTGTGGCCGAGCCTCCTTCCCTCTCCCTCCCTGCCGTGGGCCTCCACACGAGCACCATACCACACACCATATGTGCGCTCTGATCACAGCACACACACACACACAACACAGTAACCTCCCACTCACATATACTCCCGGTTCACACACTCTACACATCAAAATCAAGCAGTCTCTTCTGCTCACGCTACACCATTGTCTTACATATCAGCATGCCTACATATTTATGTGTCTTACATGTAAACTTGTGGAATGCAGGAGAAAGTGGGGGGGGCAGGGAATGGCATGGTTCCCGCCTCTGTAGAGTCTCGGCTAAATCTCTTTCCCCCACCCTCCTGTCCACTCTGTGTGTTTGAGAGGCCGCCTCTTCTGCTCCGTTAGGATTGAGACATGAATGGTCTCTTCAGTGGCCTGCTTCAGCCTCTGGACTCACCAGCCTTCTACGTAGTAACTTATGCTATGCTCTGGTTGGTCTCCTTTTCCGATTTAACCCAAATAGGAGTGACTCCCAGCCCCTCAGTTCAGAGCCTCTCTAAAGGACTACCATTTAGCCGTGGACCCCGAGTTTCCCCTGGTTCCCTTGTTACCTTAAGAGGTAGAGCATTGGGGGGGTGTGACCTGGGTCTCAGCATCAGGCATGTTGTCTGAGACCAACTTGACGGAGTTGTCTACACTGGGGTCCTGCTGGGTGACTAGCCCCTGTGGGGTGAGCCCCTCCCGTGTGCTGGGTTTCAGGTGGAAGTAGGCTTGGTGCCCTTCTTGGGAGTGGGCAGGGAGGTTTGTTTTGTTCAGAATTTTTTGTTCGTTGGTTTGGTTTTGGTTTTGGTTTTTTTCTGTATAGCCCTGGCCGTTCTGGAACTCATTCTGTAGAACAGGCTGACCTTGTACTCATAGAAATCCACTTGCCTCTGCTTCCCGAGTGTTGGGATTAAAAGTGTACATCGCGCACCACCTGGCTTTTTTTTTTTAAGTTACATTTATTTATCTGTTTCTTAGATGGGGTGAAGGGGCAGTGCATGCATGCCACAGCACACATGTGGAGGCTGGAAGACAAGTCAGTTCTCTCCTTTTACCGTGTGATTCCTGGGACTCACACTGAGGTTGTAAAGTACCTTTGCCCACTGAGCCATCTCGGTGCCTATCTTTGATGGGCATGCAGGCCAGGATTCCCCTCTAGTGTTCTTGGCAGGCTGGGAAGGTAGAGGGGAATTTCTACTTCTACTTCATTTCACTCGGGTCATATGACAACAGGTGGGACCAGAGAAACAGAAAGAGCCCTTCGTGTTTGCCTCCGTGCGGATCCTGGGTGCCTGGCTGGCTGAGGAGACCTCATCCCTGCGAAAGGAGGTGTGCCAACTGCTGCCCTTCCTTGTCCGCTATGCCAAGACCCTCTACGAGGAGGCTGAGGAGGCCAATGACATTTCGCAGCAGGTGGCTAACTTGGCCATCTCCCCCACTACCCCAGGGCCCTCCTGGCCAGGGGATGCTCTCAGGTGAGTTTGTAGTTGTGGCTTGTCCAGTCAGACCATTCCAAAGAAAAGGATTTCAGGCGTAGTGACACATGCCTGTAATCTCAGCACTTAGGAGGCTGAGGCAGGAATATCTGAGATTTCAGGGCCTAGTTGGGCTACATAGAAAGTGCTAGTCCCTGAGCAAAACCCTGTTCCAAAAAAGAGGAAAAAATAAATAGATAGATAAATAAATGAAAGCGAAGAAAGACAAGGATCACATAGGGACACCCTGTTTCCCCTAAACTGGGCTCCCTGACAGGTCATGAGCGTTCCCTTGGGATTGTTTCTTAGTTCTGACTCTTCCGTTTCTGGGCTTCTCACAGAACTCCTGAGCTATAATGTGCCACTTGCCATTCCCAGATTTCTTTTTTTTTTTTTAAATAATCAAAACAAGAACCAAACAAACAAAAAAGAAAACCAGGGTCTCATCATGTAGCCCTGGCTGTCTTGGAACTCACAGAAAATCTACCTGCCTCTGCCTCCCAAGTGCTGGGATTTAAAGGCGTGCGCCACCACCAGCTTCGTCAGCCCAGCTGATCTCCAGATTTTTGTTAGAAACAGAATTTAGATTTTCTGAGCACCTGCTACAAAGCCAGGCGTTCTGCTGTATGCTTCTCAAGAACAATTTCGTTTGGTCCACATAGCAAATCTCCCACAAATCTTTGCCACCTTTTTAAGATACCAACGGCCACGGTTGGAGGCTCTCACCTTCAATGCCAGCCCTCGGGAGGATGGATGGAAATGAGCTTCCGAGGTTGAGGGGCACATGGGCCATAATCGTGCCCCGTGGCAGAGCCCCGTGAGCTCCGGCCTGCGTGACTGCCACCTGAGCTTTCTCTGAAGGGTGTGAAAGTGGGTCCTCTTCCCCTAGCCCCAACGTTCCTCGTCTCTCCCAATCTCACCTTACTTTGTCTCCACGTGCCCAGGCTCCTCCTGCCTGGCTGGTGCCACCTGACGGTTGAAGATGGGCCCCGGGAGATCCTGATCAAGGAAGGGGCCCCCTCGCTTCTGTGCAAGTACTTCCTGCAGCAGTGGGAACTCACGTCCCCTGGCCACGATACCTCGGTGCTGCCAGACAGTGTGGAGATCGGCCTGCAGACCTGTTGTCACATCTTCCTCAACCTGGTGGTCACCGCGCCAGGCCTGATCAAGTGAGGGGCTCGGGAGAGGCTGGGGGGAGAGCCAAGGAAGCCAGAGAGGACTGCCCAGTCACCCCATTCTCAACCTTCTGCTTAGTTTCCCTGTAGCTGTAGGTTTCTCTTTGTTAGTATAAGTGGGTTTCAGAATAGACCGAGCCAGTACCCCCCCCCCCGAGGATCCAGAACCCCAGATCTCTCAGGGCATGCCTGTCTGCTCCAGCCATCGCTCAGTGCAGCTAGTTGGCATCTGACCAACCCAGATGGCAGGATTGCAAGTCGAAAGTTAACACTTCACTCTGTCGCATGGAGGCCTGGCAAGCTCTGGCCCAGTGAAGCTAGAGACCTCAGGTGCCAGGTTTTCCGAAGGGCTGGACAGGGCCGGCTAACCCTCCGCCTGCCCCTCTCTCCACTCCTTTTCTCCCCAGGCGCGATGCCTGCTTCACATCTCTTATGAACACCCTGATGACATCGCTGCCCTCGCTAGTGCAGCAACAAGGGAGGCTGCTTCTAGCTGCCAATGTGGCCACCTTGGGCCTCCTGATGGCCCGGCTTCTTAGCACCTCTCCAGGTAAGCCTTGGGGACAGAACATGTGAGTGAACTCGCTGTGTTCCAAACCTAAGCCCTCACTTTCAGAACACGGTTTAGCAGAATTTTCCCATTCAGAGGCAGTTTCTACAGTATCTCCCCATCCTCCACCCCACCCTTCCCAAAATGATAATAGTCTCTTCCTTTTAAAGACTTTTAAGGCAAGGCCTGGTGGGTGTTTGGTACAAACCTGTTCAGAGGCACAAGCATAGGCACCTGGAATCCCTGGCAGCCTGGGAACTCTGAATCCCGTGTCTTCAAGGTGGAGCTGCCCCCACCAGGCCCTGAGTCACAGACCGGGTTTGCTGCATTGAGATTTTTACCACTTAGCACCCCACCCCGCTCAGTGATACGCATCGCCACTACCCTCTCTCTGCACAGCTTCTCCCTGCCCTACCTACCCCTGGCTGTGTGCAGGGGGAAGGGCGTCCCCTCCAGCCCCTGACAGCCCTCAGTGTCTCCCACTTTGACCGTGGGTGTCTGCTTGGGTCCCTCTGTCCCCGCCTGTTCCCTGTGCCCCATCTGTCAGGTTGGAGGAACAGAGCAGATGCCTGGGAACAGGGTGTAATGTGCCCATACCCTCAGCTGCCTGCTTTCTGTGTGGGGATCCCAGCAGGGTACCCTGCCGTGGAAGGGGGAACATATCTCTGAACTAGGAACCCCTTGCATTTAGCCCCTAAGGGGAGTCACCATACTATGGATCCAATGCTGGCTTACCCACAAATGCTACTACATTAGTTGAACATCTTCCTGGAGATCTGAAGAGGGGGCTTCTGAACCCCTGAATGGCAGGTGGGCCAGAGCTGGGTCACTGCGCACCATCCCCTTTGGCGCCCTCTTCTGGCCAGATGTCAAATTAGTTCATTCTCAGCCTGGTGAAGGGCTGCTTGGGTCCCTGCTGTGGAAACCCCAAGGAAGATTCTTTCTCACATCTGACACACGAGGCTTACTCCTCCCTCTTGTACCTTTAGAAGTCTTGATGATGAGTGTACCTAGATTATTTAATTCTCACAACCAATTGCTAAGATTAGCATGCTACTGACCCCACTCTTCAAATGAAGAGACTGAGGCCCAGAAAAATTTAAACACCCAGTGTCACACTGTAAGTGTCAAAGGTAGGCTTTGAACCTGGGCAGTGAGTCCAGGTGATGCTTCTGTTCTCTGAGCATGTCCACATGGGAGGGAGGGGAGGCACTGGTCCCGTGCCTGTCTGGGTCATGCCCCTGCTCTCTCCGTTCTTACAGCTCTCCAGGGAACCCCAGCCTCTCGAGGTTTCTTCGCAGCTGCCATCCTCTTTCTGTCACAGTCCCATGTGGCACGGGCCACCCCTGGCTCTGACCAGGCGGTGCTGGCCCTGTCCCCTGACTATGAGGGCATCTGGGCTGACTTGCAAGAGCTCTGGTTCCTGGGCATGCAGGCGTTCACGGGTTGCGTGCCGCTGCTGCCCTGGCTGGCCCCTGCCGCCCTGCGCTCCCGCTGGCCGCAGGAATTACTACAACTGCTAGGTAGTGTCAGCCCCAGCTCCGTCAAGCCTGAGATGGTGGCTGCCTACCAGGGTGTGCTGGTAGAATTGGCGCGGGCCAACCGGCTGTGCCGGGAGGCCATGAGGCTGCAAGCAGGTGAAGAAACAGCCAGCCATTACCGCATGGCTGCCTTGGAGCAGTGCCTGTCAGAGCCCTGAGGGGCATCCAGTAGGGATAGACCCAGGGGCGGGCAGCGAGGGAAGGAGGGAGGAGGCATCTTCCCTGAAGCCCCCAAACTGGACCCCTTCTTCAGACTTCCCCTACAAACACCCCAGCTTTCTGGCTTTTCTGAGGGGCTAGGGCACGATGCCCACCTCTTAAGTATAAGGAACTGCATCCTGCCCCCAGCCCCTTTGGGGCAGGGATTGGCTTGGAACAGAGGTTGCCCCGCCAGGCCGGGGAAGGTTGGAGCAGCCCCCAGAAAGAGGGCATCTAAGTGTCATTATACCCAATGTCTGGCTCCCTGACAGGAGGGAGGTTCCAGGGTAGGAGCGGGCTGGCAGGCGCTGACTGCCTCAGCCTGTGTGCCCTGCCGGCCAGGGCGTGGCCTCCCCAAGGCTGTGGTGCCCCTTCTGGCTCCCCAAGGTCCGCGCCCTTTAAAGTGGCCATTTGGTTCTTGCCTTTGGTCCTCTTGGACAGAGAGCAGGCTCAGGCCATTAACATCACAGTTCTTCCTTTCAACTTCAGTGACCCAGGGTCCGAGTTGCCCCCTGCCCTTCCAGGGCAGTTTGGAGCAGGCAGACCAGTGGGGGGAGGGGTGGGGAACTTCCTTCCACCTGTGCTTCCTTGAGGGGACCCAAGAGCCCTTGGTCCCGGGTCTCTTGAGCTTTTGTGTCATGTTGCAGCAGGGTGAAGATGGGGGTTGGGGGGTTATTTATTTTGCTTGTCCTTATCCCTGCTTGGACACCTGAGCATCAGATCCCTGTACCCCTGGTGCCATCTGGCCTGGCTGGAGCCGGGAACAGGAGGTTCCACCGCCCTAGAATCCGCATGTTTTCCCAGTGACTGCACTCCACTGCCACCGTGGTGCCTGGCTTCAGCTCCTCTACCCTAATCCCTGCTTAGACTCCTCTCTGCAGGGAGACGCGACTGGCGGCTCCAGCAGGAACTACCTTTCTGAACCCTTGGAGACCCGCACACACCCAACCCCTTGCTTCCCCCTGCCCCCAGTGCGTTCTGTGATCGCCAAGTTCAAAGCTGTGCACATGTGGACACTCAATAAATGTTCATTGGTGATGAGAAGCCGCCTTTCTGGTCTGCCCTGCACCTACTCTGTGCCCTTCAGACTTAGGATGCCCACCGCCACCTGCTGAGTAGATGTTTGTTCAACTCCCAGAAAAGCACCGTAGCTCTGCTTTTACATGCAGGGAAATCTTAGACACACTCTGCCCTCGTCCAACAGGTTCATGAACCCAGATGTTGATGTGGCCGGGCCCAGAAGCCCGGTATCTTTGCAGCCACTTAGTTCCAAGGTCGTTGCCATATCCCCCAATTAAAAAAAAAAAAAGTGTTATTAGGATATGTGGTTGGGGTGGGATGCCTGTCCCACAGCACTCATGGGGGTCAAAGGATGACCTTGAAGGTGTGGGTTCTGGGGACAGATGTCGAGTTGCCAAGCTTCTATGGCAAGTCCCTTTACCCACAGAACCATCTCACAGGCTATGTTCCAACTTCTAAAGAAATCAGAAATCCTAATTTTTATTTGGAGTCCAACTCAAACATTAAAAACTTTATTTTCAAAAAAAAACTTTATTTTCAATTAAGTCACTATTGGCCTAACAAAACACGGAAGCCAGATGTGACTTTCAGGCTATCAGCTGTTGACCTGTGCTCCATGCCAAGTCAAGAAGGGCCTGAAAGGGAGGAGGGAAGCCAGGTACCCTTTGCCGGTCCCACCTGGAGCAAGAGCTGTCAGGTTGGAGCCGGAGAGCCCCAGATCTGTCCTGTACGCAGGCTCCATCTAGGCTCCCAGGCCTGCAAGCATACACTCAGTACATCCTGTTGCTTGTCTGTGGTTGGCTGTGCAAAGCAAGAATATCCATTGGAAAACTGGATTCTCGGGTAAATAAAAAACAACCTAACCTGTGCACAAATGGGTTAATATCCAGATGACAGATAATGTAACATAAATGTACTCACAATGACATCTACGGAGGTCAAAACAAAATGTGCCTGGAATCCCGAGCTTCCCCAGTCTCGATCGAGCAACTCCAGAAAACGGAATACTGCCACTGTAGACCAGGCTGCCTACCTCTGCCTCCAGAGTGCTGGGTTTAAAGGTGTGTGCCGCCACCATCAGGTGATACCCAGCAGTTTAAATATGAGATCATGCTGAGGGAGGAGGTAGATTGCAGATTTTGGAACAGATTAAATGGGATCCAGTTTGTATTTTAGAAAGACGGCTGGCTGCAAATGGAGCTGCTGGAGTTGGCTGGATGTGGTGCACGTCTAACCCCAGCAGTCTGGATGCTGGAAGCCACTTTTAGGCAAGAGCAGGTAGAGGGGGCGGGGAAGGGAGCAAAGATGAGGAAGCACGGAGGCAGGGGGAGCTCGACAGGAGGCATTAAATCTAAACTAAGTAATAATGAGAATGGCGTAGATAAGACTTAGCAAATAGGACGTAGAAATTATAAGTGAAGAGGACCAAGGAACCGGAAACGGAAGATTCGAGACTGACCACTGTGTGAACTGTGGGACCACTCTGTCACGGGAAACACCGGGAGAGGAACAGACTTGTGAAAAAAGCTGTTTTGTTGTTCACGGAACATCCAAACAGTAGTCACCTCCCCTCGCACAGAAAGAAGTCTGAGGGGATAACAGATTTGAGAGCTGACAGTAATATAGACGTTTTTAGACTCATGGGAATCACCAGCTGGGGAAATGAGAAGGAAGGGCTGCAAAGCAAGTGATTTCTGCCCATGATCCTTGTCGCCAAGTTCCTCTCCTGCGTGCCAAATCCAGCAAAGCTTGAAAACACAATTCAGAGTGAGTTCTGTCCTCCGTGAGGCGTGGTGAGAGGGTTCTGGGCTCCAGGGTAGGCAGGGGGCTAGGCTGAAACTTGTAAAGCTGCCGCTGCAGGGGGGTGGGGGGGGGGCACGGTAGTGCCGAGCTGCAGTGGTAAGCTCCAACCACCAGATGGAGCCTCAGTATCTTGTGCCAGATTTCACATCCCAACAAACACTCCCAGACTGACCCGTTAGGAAGAACGTAGCTCTGTCATCACGGAGGCCAAAAAGTTATCTTTATTTAAAATAGAGGAGAAGCCAGGCGATGGTGGCACATGCCTTTAATCCCAGCACTCGAAGGAGGGGGGGCGACAGGCAAATCTCTGTGAGTTCCAAGACAGCCAGGGATACACAGTGAAACCCTGTCTGGGAGAGAGAGAGAGAGAGAGACAGAGACAGAGACAGAGAGACAGAGACAGAGAGAGAGAGAGACAGAGAGAGAGAGAGAGACAGAGAGAGAGACAGAGAGAGAGAGAGAGAGAGAGAGAGAGACAGAGAGAGAGAGA